>NW_026893915.1:0-281019 GCF_032452875.1 Bos javanicus | reverse complement strand
ATCACGTAAATGATCATCACTGTTCGTGACTGATCATGTGCTGATCACGTGACTGATCATGCACTGATCACGTGGCTATCATACTCTGCTCACGTGGCTGATCATGCGATCACGTCGCAACCATGTACTGGTCACGTGACTGATCATGCACTGATCACGTAATTGATCATGCACTGATCACGTGGCTCATCATGCACTGATCACGTGGCTGATCACACATGTATCACGTGACTGATCATGCACTGATCCCATGGCTCTCATGCACTGATCACGTGGCTGTCATGCACTGATCACGTGGCTATCATGCACTGATCATGTGGCTGATCAGGCAATGATCGCGTAGCTACCATGTACTGGTCACGTGACTGATCTTGCACTGATCACGTAATTGATCATGCACTGATCATGTGGCTGATCATGCACTGATCACGTGGCTGATCATACACTGATCACATAACTGATCATGCACTGATCACGTGACTGATCATGCACTGATCACGTGGCTATCATGCACTGATCACTTGGCTGGACATACACTGATCACGTGCCTGGTCATGCACTGATCACGTGGCTGATCATGCACTGATCACGTGACTGATCATGCACTGATCTCGTGTCTGATCATGAACTGATCACGTGGGTATCATGCACTGATCACGTGACTGATCATTCAGTGATCACGTGGCTATCATGAACTACTCACGTGGCTGATCATGCAATGATCATGTAGCTACCATGTACAGGTCACGTGAATGATCATACACCCATCAGGTGACTGATCATGCACTGATCACGTGGCTATCATGCACGGATCACGAGACTGATCATGCACTGTTCACGTCTATATCATGCACTGATCACATGACTGCCCGTGCACTGATCACGTGGATGTTCATACACTAATCTTGTGACAGATCATGCACTGATCACGTGGCTGATCATGCACTGATACCGTGACTGAGCATGGACTGATCACATGACTATCATGTAGTGATCACGTGACTTAATGGCGCTGATCATGTGACTGATCATGCGCTGATCATGTTTGCTATCATACACTGATCATGTGCCTCTGGAGGCAATAAACAAAGAGCTGAGTAGGCACGAATCAAACAGTCAGCAGGCAATAATCATGGAACTCAGGTGTGAGGAATCATGCTGCTCAGCTGGCAATAATCAAGCAGCTGAACAGGCAGGAATAATGCAGCACAGCTGGCAATTGTCAAGCAGATGACAGGCAGGAATCGTGCAGCTCAGCTGGCAATTGTCAAGCAGTTGAGCAGACAGTAATCACGCAGCTCAGCAGGCCCAGATCACGTGACTGAGCATGCACTGTTCACGTGGCTGATCATACACTGATCACGTGATTGATCATGCACTGATCACTTGTATATCATGCACTGATCACGTGGCTGATCATACACTGTTCACGTGTCTGACCATGCACTGATCACGTGGCTGATCATACACTGCTCACGTAACTGATCATTCTCTGATCACGTGGCTATCATGCACTGATCACGTGGCTGAACATGCACTGTTCACGTGGCTGATCACACACCTGTCCCGTGACATATCATGCACTGATCACGTGGCACTCATGCACTGATCACGTGGCTGATCATACTCTGCTCACGTAACTCATGCACACATCACGTGGCTATCATGCACTGCTCACGTGGCTCATCATGGAATGATCACGTAGCAACCATATACTGGTAACGTGACTGATCATGCAAAGATCACGTAAATGATCATGCACTGTTCACGTGACTGATCATGTACTGATCACGTGACTGATCATGCACTGACCACGTGGCTATCATGATCTGCTCACGTGGCTGATCATGCAACGATCACGTAGCAACCATGTACTGGTCACGTGACTGATCATGCACTGATCACGTAATTGATCCTGCACTGATCACGTGGCTCATCATGCACTGATCACGTGGCTGATCACTCATGTATCACGTGACTGATCATGCACTGATCCCATGGCTCTCATGCACTTATCACGTGGCTGTCATGCACTGATCACGTGGATATCATGCACTGATCACGTGGCTGATCATACACTGCTCACGTAACTGATCATTCACTGATCACGTGGCTATCATGCACTGATCACGTGGCTGAACATGCACTGTTCACGTGGCTGATCACACACCTGTCACGTGACATATCATGCACTGATCACGTGGAACTCATGCACTGATCATGGCTATCATACTCTGCTCACGTAACTCATGCACACATCACGTGGCTATCATGCACTGCTCACGTGGCTCTTCATGCAATGATCACGTAGCAACCATATACTGGTCACGTGACTGATCATGCAATGATCACGTAAATGATCATGCACTGATCACGTGACTGATCATGCACTGATCACGTGACTGATCATGCACTGAACACGTGGCTATCATGCTCTGCTCACGTGGCTGATCATGCAATGATCACGTAGCTACCATGTACTGGTCACGTGACTGATCATGCACTGATCACGTAATTGATCCTGCACTGATCATGTGGCTCATCATGCACTGATCACGTGGCTGATCACACATGATCACGTGACTGATCATGCACTGATCCCATGGCTCTCATGCACTGATCACGTGGCTGTCATGCACTGATCTCGTGGATATCATGCACTGATCATGTGGCTGATCACACACGTATCACATGACTGATCATGCACTGATCACGTGGCTATCATGCACTGATCACGTGGCTATCATGCACTGATCACGTGGCTGATCAGGCAATGATCACGTAGCTACCTTGTACTGGTCACGTAACTGATCATGCACTGAGCACGTAATTGATCATGCACTGATCATGTGGCTGATCATGCACTGATCACGTGGCTGATCATGCACTGATCACATAACTGATCATGCACTGATCACGTGACTGATCATGCACTGATCACGTGGCTATCATGCACTGATCACGTGGCTGGACATACACTGATCACGTGCCTGGTCATGCACTGATCACGTGGCTGATCATGCACTGATCACGTGACTGATCATGCACTGATCTCGTGACTGATCATGCACTGATCTCGTGTCTGATCATGCACTGATCACGTGGCTATCATGCACTGCTCACGTGGCTGATCATGCCATGATCACGCAGCTACCATGTACTGGTCACATGACTGATCATGCACTGATCACGTGACTGATCATGCAGTGATCACGTGGCTATCATGCACTACTCACGTGGCTGATCATGCAATGATCATGTAGCTACCATGTACAGGTCACGTGAATGATCATACACCCATCAGGTGACTGATCATGCACTGATCACGTGGCTGATCATGCACTGATCACGTGGCTGATCATGCACTGATCACGTGGCTAGTCATGCACTGATCACGTGGCTGATCATGCACTGATCACGTGACTGATCATGCACTGATCTCGTGTCTGATCATGCACTGATCACGTGGCTATCATGCACTGATCACGTGGCTGATCATGCACTGATCACGTGTAGCTACCATGCACAGATCACGTGGCTGATCATGCACTGATCACGTGGCTGATCATGCACTGATCACGTGGCTGATCATGCACTGATCACGTAACTGATCATGCACTGATCACGTGACTGATCATGCACTGTTCACGTGACTGATCATGTACTGATCACGTGACTGATCATGCACTGACCACGTGGTTATCATGCTCTGCTCACGTGGCTGATCATGCAACGATCACGTAGCAACCATGTACTGGTCACGTGACTGATCATGCACTGATCACGTAATTGATCCTGCACTGATCACGTGGCTCATCATGCACTGATCACGTGGCTGATCACACATGTATCACGTGACTGATCATGCACTGATCCCGTGGCTCATGCACTGATCACGTGGCTGTCATGCACTGATCACGTGGATATCATGCACTGATCACGTGGCTGATCACACACGTATCACATGACTGATCATGCACTGATCACGTGGCTATCATGCACTGATCACGTGGCTATCATTCACTGATCATGTGGCTGATCAGGCAATGATCACGTAGCTACCATGTACTGGTCACGTGACTGATCATGCACTGATCACGTAATTGATCATGCACTGATCATGTGGCTGATCATGCACTGATCACGGCTGGCTGATCATACACTGATCACATGACTGATCATGCACTGATCACGTGACTGATCATGCACTGATCACGTGGCTATCATGCACTGATCACTTGGCTGGACATGCACACTGATCATGTGCCTGGTCATGCACTGATCACGTGGCTGATCATGCACTGATCACGTGACTGATCATGCACTGATCTCGTGTCTATCATGAACTGATCACGTGGCTGATCATGCACTGATCACGTGACTGATCATTCAGTGATCACGTGGCTATCATGAACTACTCACGTGGCTGATCATGCAATGATCATGTAGCTACCATGTACAGGTCACGTGAATGATCATACACCCATCAGGTGACTGATCATGCACTGATCACGTGGCTATCATGCACTGATCACGAGACTGATCATGCACTGTTCACGTCTATATCATGCACTGATCACATGACTGCACGTGCACTGATCACGTGGATGATCATACACTAATCTTGTGACAGATCATGCACTGATCACGTGGCTGATCATGCACTGATACCGTGACTGAGCATGGACTGATCACATGACTATCATGTAGTGATCACGTGACTTAATGGCGCTGATCATGTGACTGATCATGCGCTGATCATGTTTGCTATCATACACTGATCATGTGCCTCTGGAGGCAATAAACAAAGAGCTGAGTAGGCACGAATCAAACAGTCAGCAGGCAATAATCATGGAACTCAGGTGTGAGGAATCATGCTGCTCAGCTGGCAATAATCAAGCAGCTGAACAGGCAGGAATTATGCAGCACAGCTGGCAATTGTCAAGCAGATGACAGGCAGGAATCGTGCAGCTCAGCTGGCAATTGTCAAGCAGATGAGCAGACAGTAATCACGCAGCTCAGCAGGCCCAGATCACGTGACTGAGCATGCACTGTTCACGTGGCTGATCATACACTGATCACGTAACTGATCATGCACTGATCACGTGGCTATCATGCACTGATCACGTGGCTGATCATGCACTGATCACGTGGCACTCATGCACTGATCACGTGGCTGATCATACTCTGCTCACGTAACTCATGCACACATCACGTGGCTATCATGCACTGATCACGTGGCTCGTCATGGAATGATCACGTAGCAACCATATACTGGTAACGTGACTGATCATGCAAAGATCACGTAAATGATCATGCACTGTTCACGTGACTGATCATGTACTGATCACGTGACTGATCATGC
The DNA here is from genome assembly GCF_032452875.1 of Bos javanicus. Taxonomy (NCBI): domain Eukaryota; kingdom Metazoa; phylum Chordata; class Mammalia; order Artiodactyla; family Bovidae; genus Bos; species Bos javanicus. The sequence continues at coordinate 275,654 of NW_026893915.1, read as the reverse complement.
ACTGACCACGTGGCTATCATGCTCTGCTCACGTGGCTGATCATGCAACGATCACGTAGCAACCATGTACTGGTCACGTGACTGATCATGCACTGATCACGTAATTGATCCTGCACTGAACACGTGGCTCATCATGCACTGATCACGTGGCTGATCACACATGTATCACGTGACTGATCATGCACTGATCCCGTGGCTCTCATGCACTGATCACGTGGCTGATCATGCACTGATCACGTGGCTGATCATGCACTGATCACGTGGCTGATCATGCACTGATCACGTGGCTATCATGCACTGATCACGTGGCTGATCAGGCAATGATCACGTAGCTACCTTGTACTGGTCACGTAACTGATCATGCACTGAGCACGTAATTGATCATGCACTGATCATGTGGCTGATCATGCACTGATCACGTGGCTGATCATACACTGATCACATAACTGATCATGCACTGATCACGTGACTGATCATGCACTGATCACGTGGCTATCATGCACTGATCACTTGGCTGGACATACACTGATCACGTGCCTGGTCATGCACTGATCACGTGGCTGATCATGCACTGATCACGTGACTGATCATGCACTGATCTCGTGTCTGATCATGCACTGATCACGTGGCTATCATGCACTGCTCACGTGGCTGATCATGCCATGATCACGCAGCTACCATGTACTGGTCACGTGACTGATCATGCACTGATCACGTGACTGATCATGCAGTGATCATGTGGCTATCATGAACTACTCACGTGGCTGATCATGCAATGATCTTGTAGCTACCATGTACAGGTCACGTGAATGATCATACACCCATCAGGTGACTGATCATGCACTGATCACGTGGCTATCATGCACTGATCACGAGACTGATCATGCACTGTTCACGTCTATATCATGCACTGATCACATGACTGCCGTGCACTGATCACGTGGATGATCATACACTAATCTTGTGACAGATCATGCACTGATCACGTGGCTGATCATGCACTGATACCGTGACTGAGCATGGACTGATCACATGACTATCATGTAGTGATCACGTGACTTAATGGCGCTGATCATGTGACTGATCATGCGCTGATCATGTTTGCTATCATACACTGATCATGTGCCTCTGGAGGCAATAAACAAAGAGCTGAGTAGGCACGAATCAAACAGTCAGCAGGCAATAATCATGGAACTCAGGTGTGAGGAATCATGCTGCTCAGCTGGCAATAATCAAGCAGCTGAGCAGGCAGGAATTACGCAGCACAGCTGGCAATTGTCAAGCAGATGACAGGCAGGAATCGTGCAGCTCAGCTGGCAATTGTCAAGCAGATGAGCAGACAGTAATCACGCAGCTCAGCAGGCCCAGATCACGTGACTGAGCATGCACTGTTCACGTGGCTGATCATACACTGATCACGTGATGATCATGCACTGATCACTTGGATATCATGCACTGATCACGTGGCTGATCATACACTGTTCACGTGTCTGACCATGCACTGATCACGTGGCTGATCATACACTGCTCACGTAACTGATCATGCACTGATCACGTGGCTATCATGCACTGATCACGTGGCTGAACATGCACTGTTCACGTGGCTGATCACACACCTGTCACGTGACATATCATGCACTGATCACGTGGCACTCATGCACTGATCACGTGGCTGATCATACTCTGCTCGCGTAACTCATGCACACATCACGTGGCTATCATGCACTGCTCACGTGGCTCGTCATGGAATGATCACGTAGCAACCATATACTGGTAACGTGACTGATCATGCAAAGATCACGTAAATGATCATGCACTGTTCACGTGACTGATCATGTACTGATCACGTGACTGATCATGCACTGACCACGTGGCTATCATGCTCTGCTCACGTGGCTGATCATGCAACGATCACGTAGCAACCATGTACTGGTCACGTGACTGATCATGCACTGATCACGTAATTGATCCTGCACTGATCACGTGGCTCATCATGCACTGATCACGTGGCTGATCACACATGTATCACGTGACTGATCATGCACTGATCCCGTGGCTCTCATGCACTGATCACGTGGCTGTCATGCACTGATCACGTGGATATCATGCACTGATCATGTGGCTGATCACACACGTATCACATGACTGATCATGCACTGATCACGTGGCTATCATGCACTGATCACGTGGCTATCATGCACTGATCACGTGGCTGATCAGGCAATGATCACGTAGCTACCATGTACTGGTCACGTGACTGATCATGCACTGAGCACGTATGCATGCACTGATCATGTGGCTGATCATGCACTGATCACGTGGCTGATCATAGATCACATAACTGATCATGCACTGATCACGTGACTGATCATGCACTGATCACGTGGCTATCATGCACTGATCACGTGGCTGACATACACTGATCACGTGCTGGTCATGCACTGATCACGTGGCTGATCATGCACTGATCACGTGACTGATCATGCACTGATCTCGTGTCTGATCATGCACTGATCACGTGGCTATCATGCACTGATCACGTGACTGATCATGCAGTGATCACGTGGCTATCATGAACTACTCACGTGGCTGATCATGCAATGATCATGTAGCTACCATGTACAGGTCACGTGAATGATCATACACCCATCAGGTGACTGATCATGCACTGATCACGTGGCTATCATGCACTGATCACGAGACTGATCATGCACTGTTCACGTCTATATCATGCACTGATCACATGACTGCCCGTGCACTGATCACGTGGATGATCATACACTAATCTTGTGACAGATCATGCACTGATCACGTGGCTGATCATGCACTGATACCGTGACTGAGCATGGACTGATCACATGACTATCATGTAGTGATCACGTGACTTAATGGCGCTGATCATGTGACTGATCATGCGCTGATCATGTTTGCTATCATACACTGATCATGTGCCTCTGGAGGCAATAAACAAAGAGCTGAGTAGGCACGAATCAAACAGTCAGCAGGCAATAATCATGGAACACAGGTGTGAGGAATCATGCTGCTCAGCTGGCAATAATCAAGCAGCTGAGCAGGCAGGAAATCACGCAGCTCAGCAGGCCCAGATCACGTGACTGAGCATGCACTGTTCACGTGGCTGATCATACACTGATCACGTGATGATCATGCACTGATCACTTGGATATCATGCACTGATCACGTGGCTGATCATACACTGTTCACGTGTCTGACCATGCACTGATCACGTGGCTGATCATACACTGCTCACGTAACTGATCATGCACTGATCACGTGGCTATCATGCACTGATCACGTGGCTGAACATGCACTGATCACGTGGCTGATCACACACCTGTCACGTGACATATCATGCACTGATCACGTGGCTACTCATGCACTGATCACGTGGCTATCATGCACTGATCACGTGGCTGATCAGGCAATGATCACGTAGCTACCATGTACTGGTCACGTAACTGATCATGCACTGAGCACGTAATTGATCATGCACTGATCATGTGGCTGATCATGCACTGATCACGTGGCTGATCATACACTGATCACATAACTGATCATGCACTGATCACGTGACTGATCATGCACTGATCACGTGGCTGGTCATGCACTGATCACGTGGCTGATCATGCACTGATCACGTGGCTGATCATGCACTGATCACGTGTCTGATCATGCACTGATCACGTGGCTATCATGCACTGCTCACGTGGCTGATCATGCCATGATCACGCAGCTACCATGTACTGGTCACATGACTGATCATGCACTGATCACGTGACTGATCATGCAGTGATCACGTGGCTATCATGAACTACTCACGTGGCTGATCATGCAATGATCATGTAGCTACCATGTACAGGTCACGTGAATGATCATACACCCATCAGGTGACTGATCATGCACTGATCACGTGGCTATCATGCACTGATCACGAGACTGATCATGCACTGTTCACGTCTATATCATGCACTGATCACATGACTGCCCGTGCACTGATCACGTGGATGATCATACACTAATCTTGTGACAGATCATGCACTGATCACGTGGCTGATCATGCACTGATACCGTGACTGAGCATGGACTGATCACATGACTATCATGTAGTGATCACGTGACTTAATGGCGCTGATCATGTGACTGATCATGCGCTGATCATGTTTGCTATCATACACTGATCATGTGCCTCTGGAGGCAATAAACAAAGAGCTGAGTAGGCACGAATCAAACAGTCAGCAGGCAATAATCATGGAACTCAGGTGTGAGGAATCATGCTGCTCAGCTGGCAATAATCAAGCAGCTGAGCAGGCAGGAATTACGCAGCACAGCTGGCAATTGTCAAGCAGATGACAGGCAGGAATCGTGCAGCTCAGCTGGCAATTGTCAAGCAGATGAGCAGACAGTAATCACGCAGCTCAGCAGGCCCAGATCACGTGACTGAGCATGCACTGTTCACGTGGCTGATCATACACTGATCACGTGATGATCATGCACTGATCACTTGGATATCATGCACTGATCACGTGGCTGATCATACACTGTTCACGTGTCTGACCATGCACTGATCACGTGGCTGATCATACACTGCTCACGTAACTGATCATGCACTGATCACGTGGCTATCATGCACTGATCACGTGGCTGAACATGCACTGTTCACGTGGCTGATCACACACCTGTCACGTGACATATCATGCACTGATCACGTGGCACTCATGCACTGATCACGTGGCTGATCATACTCTGCTCACGTAACTCATGCACACATCACGTGGCTATCATGCACTGCTCACGTGGCTCGTCATGGAATGATCACGTAGCAACCATATACTGGTAACGTGACTGATCATGCAAAGATCACGTAAATGATCATGCACTGTTCACGTGACTGATCATGTACTGATCACGTGACTGATCATGCACTGACCACGTGGCTATCATGCTCTGCTCACGTGGCTGATCATGCAACGATCACGTAGCAACCATGTACTGGTCACGTGACTGATCATGCACTGATCACGTAATTGATCCTGCACTGATCACGTGGCTCATCATGCACTGATCACGTGGCTGATCACACATGTATCACGTGACTGATCATGCACTGATCCCGTGGCTCTCATGCACTGATCACGTGGCTGTCATGCACTGATCACGTGGATATCATGCACGGATCATGTGGCTGATCACACACGTATCACGTGACTGATCATGCACTGATCACGTGGCTATCATGCACTGATCACGTGGCTATCATGCACTGATCACGTGGCTGATCACACACTGATCACGTGACTATCATGCACTGATCACGTGGAACTCATGCACTGATCACGTGGCTGATCATACACTGCACGTAACTCATGCACTGCGTGGCTATCATGCACTGCTCCGTGACTGACATGCATGATCACGTGCTACCATGCACTGATCACGTGGCTGATCATGCACTGATCACGTGACTGATCATGCACTGATCACGGGACTGATCATGCACTGATCACGTGACTGATCATGCACTGATCACGTGGCTGATCATGCACTGATCACGTGGCTGATCATGCACTGATCACGTGGCTACCATGCACTGATCACGTGACTGATCATGCACTGATCACGTGCCTGGTCATGCACTGATCACGTGGCTGATCATGCACTGATCACGTGACTGATCATGCACATGATCACGTGTCTGATCATGCACTGATCACGTGGCTATCATGCACTGCTCACGTGGCTGATCATGCCATGATCAGCAGCTACCATGTACTGGTCACATGACTGATCATGCACTGATCACGTGACTGATCATGCAGTGATCACGTGGCTATCATGAACTACTCACGTGGCTGATCATGCAATGATCATGTAGCTACCATGTACAGGTCACGTGAATGATCATACACCCATCAGGTGACTGATCATGCACTGATCACGTGGCTATCATGCACGGATCACGAGACTGATCATGCACTGTTCACGTCTATATCATGCACTGATCACATGACTGCCCGTGCACTGATCACGTGGATGATCATACATAATCTTGTGACAGATCATGCACTGATCACGTGGCTGATCATGCACTGATACCGTGACTGAGCATGGACTGATCACATGACTATCATGTAGTGATCACGTGACTTAATGGCGCTGATCATGTGACTGATCATGCGCTGATCATGTTTGCTATCATACACTGATCATGTGCCTCTGGAGGCAATAAACAAAGAGCTGAGTAGGCACGAATCAAACAGTCAGCAGGCAATAATCATGGAACTCAGGTGTGAGGAATCATGCTGCTCAGCTGGCAATAATCAAGCAGCTGAGCAGGCAGGAATTGCAGCACAGCTGGCAATTGTCAAGCAGATGACAGGCAGGAATCGTGCAGCTCAGCTGGCAATTGTCAAGCAGATGAGCAGACAGTAATCACGCAGCTCAGCAGGCCCAGATCACGTGACTGAGCATGCACTGTTCACGTGGCTGATCATACACTGATCACGTGATGATCATGCACTGATCACTTGGATATCATGCACTGATCACGTGGCTGATCATACACTGTTCACGTGTCTGACCATGCACTGATCACGTGGCTGATCATACACTGCTCACGTAACTGATCATGCACTGATCACGTGGCTATCATGCACTGATCACGTGGCTGAACATGCACTGTTCACGTGGCTGATCACACACCTGTCACGTGACATATCATGCACTGATCACGTGGCACTCATGCACTGATCACGTGGCTGATCATACTCTGCTCACGTAACTCATGCACACATCACGTGGCTATCATGCACTGCTCACGTGGCTCGTCATGGAATGATCACGTAGCAACCATATACTGGTAACGTGACTGATCATGCAAAGATCACGTAAATGATCATGCACTGTTCACGTGACTGATCATGTACTGATCACGTGACTGATCATGCACTGACCACGTGGCTATCATGCTCTGCTCACGTGGCTGATCATGCAACGATCACGTAGCAACCATGTACTGGTCACGTGACTGATCATGCACTGATCACGTAATTGATCCTGCACTGATCACGTGGCTCATCATGCACTGATCACGTGGCTGATCACACATGTATCACGTGACTGATCATGCACTGATCCCGTGGCTCTCATGCACTGATCACGTGGCTGTCATGCACTGATCACGTGGATATCATGCACTGATCACGTGGCTGATCACACACGTATCACATGACTGATCATGCACTGATCACGTGGCTATCATGCACTGATCCCGTGGCTATCATGCACTGATCATGTGGCTGATCAGGCAATGATCACGTAGCGACCATGTACTGGTCACGTGACTGATCATGCACTGATCACGTAATTGATCATGCACTGATCATGTGGCTGATCATGCACTGATCACGTGGCTGATCATACACTGATCACATAACTGATCATGCACTGATCACGTGACTGATCATGCACTGATCACGTGGCTATCATGCACTGATCACTTGGCTGACATACACTGATCACGTGCCTGGTCATGCACTGATCACGTGGCTGATCATGCACTGATCACGTGACTGATCATGCACTGATCTCGTGTCTGATCATGCACTGATCACGTGACTGATCATGCACTGATCTCGTGTCTGATCATGCAGTGATCACGTGGCTATCATGAACTACTCACGTGGCTGATCATGCAATGATCATGTAGCTACCATGTACAGGTCACGTGAATGATCATGCACCCATCAGGTGACTGATCATGCACTGATCACGTGGCTATCATGCACTGATCACGAGACTGATCATGCACTGTTCACGTCTATATCATGCACTGATTACATGACTGCCCGTGCACTGATCACGTGGATGATCATACACTAATCTTGTGACAGATCATGCACTGATCACGTGGCTGATCATGCACTGATACCGTGACTGAGCATGGACTGATCACATGATTATCATGTAGTGATCACGTGACTTAATGGCGCTGATCATGTGACTGATCATGCGCTGATCATGTTTGCTATCATACACTGATCATGTGCCTCTGGAGGCAATAAACAAAGAGCTGAGTAGGCACGAATCAAACAGTCAGCAGGCAATAATCATGGAACTCAGGTGTGAGGAATCATGCTGCTCAGCTGGCAATAATCAAGCAGCTGAACAGGCAGGAATTATGCAGCACAGCTGGCAATTGTCAAGCAGATGACAGGCAGGAATCGTGCAGCTCAGCTGGCAATTGTCAAGCAGATGAGCAGACAGTAATCACGCAGCTCAGCAGGCCCAGATCACGTGACTGACCATGCACTGTTCACGTGGCTGATCATACACTGATCACGTGATGATCATGCACTGATCACTTGGATATCATGCACTGATCACGTGGCTGATCATGCACTGTTCACGTGTCTGACCATGCACTGATCACGTGGCTGATCATGCACACTGCTCACGTAACTGATCATGCACTGATCACGTGGCTATCATGCACTGATCACGTGGCTGATCATGCACTGTTCACGTGGCTGATCACACCTGTCACGTGCATATCATGCACTGATCACGTGGCACTCATGCACTGATCACGTGGCTGATCATGCTCTGCCTCACGTAACTCATGCACACATCACGTGGCTATCATGCACTGCTCACGTGGCTGATCATGCACTGATCACGTGGCTGATCATGCATATCGCGTGACTGATCATGCACTGATCACGTGACTATCATGCACTGATCACGTGACTGATCATGCACTGATCACGTGGCTATCATGCACTGATCACGTGGCTGATCACACACGTATCACGTGACTTGAGTCATACTGATCACGTGGCTATCATGCACTGATCCGTGGCTAATGGCACTGATCACGTGGCTTATCAGGCAATGATCATCGTGCTACCATGTACTGGTCACGTGACTGATCATGCACTGATCGCGTAATTGATCATGCACTGATCACGTGGCTGATCATGCACTGATCACGTGGCTGATCATACACTGATCACATAACTGATCATGCACTGATCACGTGACTGATCATGCACTGATCACGTGGCTATCATGCACTGATCACTTGGCTGGACATACACTGATCACGTGCCTGGTCATGCACTGATCACGGCTGGCTGATCATGCATCACTGGCTGATCATGGCGATCTGATGACTGATCATGCACTGATCTCGTGTCTGATCATGCACTGATCACGTGGCTATCATGCACTGCTCACGTGGCTGATCATGCCATGATCACGCAGCTACCATGTACTGGTCACATGACTGATCATGCACTGATCACGTGACTGATCATGCAGTGATCACGTGGCTATCATGAACTACTCACGTGGCTGATCATGCAATGATCATGTAGCTACCATGTACAGGTCACGTGAATGATCATACACCCATCAGGTGACTGATCATGCACTGATCACGTGGCTATCATGCACGGATCACGAGACTGATCATGCACTGTTCACGTCTATATCATGCACTGATCACATGACTGCCCGTGCACTGATCACGTGGATGATCATACACTAATCTTGTGACAGATCATGCACTGATCACGTGGCTGATCATGCACTGATACCGTGACTGAGCATGGACTGATCACATGACTATCATGTAGTGATCACGTGACTTAATGGCGCTGATCATGTGACTGATCATGCGCTGATCATGTTTGCTATCATACACTGATCATGTGCCTCTGGAGGCAATAAACAAAGAGCTGAGTAGGCACGAATCAAACAGTCAGCAGGCAATAATCATGGAACTCAGGTGTGAGGAATCATGCTGCTCAGCTGGCAATAATCAAGCAGCTGAGCAGGCAGGAATTACGCAGCACAGCTGGCAATTGTCAAGCAGATGACAGGCAGGAATCGTGCAGCTCAGCTGGCAATTGTCAAGCAGATGAGCAGACAGTAATCACGCAGCTCAGCAGGCCCAGATCACGTGACTGAGCATGCACTGTTCGTGGCTGATCATACACTGATCACGTGATGATCATGCACTGATCACTTGGATATCATGCACTGATCACGTGGCTGATCATACACTGTTCACGTGTCTGACCATGCACTGATCACGTGGCTGATCATACACTGCTCACGTAACTGATCATGCACTGATCACGTGGCTATCATGCACTGATCACGTGGCTGAACATGCACTGTTCACGTGGCTGATCACACACCTGTCACGTGACATATCATGCACTGATCACGTGGCACTCATGCACTGATCACGTGGCTGATCATACTCTGCTCACGTAACTCATGCACACATCACGTGGCTATCATGCACTGCTCACGTGGCTCGTCATGGAATGATCACGTAGCAACCATATACTGGTAACGTGACTGATCATGCAAAGATCACGTAAATGATCATGCACTGTTCACGTGACTGATCATGTACTGATCACGTGACTGATCATGCACTGACCACGTGGCTATCATGCTCTGCTCACGTGGCTGATCATGCAGCGATCACGTAGCAACCATGTACTGGTCGCGTGACTGATCATGCACTGATCCGTAATTGATCCTGCACTGATCACGTGGCTCATCATGCACTGATCACGTGGCTGATCACACATGTATCACGTGACTGATCATGCACTGATCCCGTGGCTCTCATGCACTGATCACGTGGCTGTCATGCACTGATCACGTGGATATCATGCACTGATCACGTGGCTGATCATACACGTATCACGTGACTGATCATGCACTGATCACGTGGCTATCATGCACTGATCACGTGGCTGATCATGCACTGATCACGTGGCTGATCATGCACCTGTCACGTGGCTATCATGCGATCGTGGCATCATGCACTGATCACGTAACTGATCATGCACTGATCCCGTAACTCATGCACAGCATCGTGGCTATCATGCACTGATCACGTGGCTGATCATGCACTGATCACGTAGCTACCATGCACTGATCACGTGACTGATCATGCACTGATCACGTAAATGATCATGCACTGATCACGTGGCTGATCATGCACTGATCACGTGACTGATCATGCACTGATCACGTGGCTATCATGCACTGATCACGTGGCTGATCATGCAATGATCACGTGGCAATCATGTACTGGTCACGTGACTGATCATGCACTGATCACGTAACTGATCATGCACTGATCACGTGGCTCATCATGCACTGATCACGTGGCTGATCATGCACATGATCTCGTGTCTGATCATGCACTGATCACGTGGCTCTCATGCACTGCTCACGTGGCTGATCATGCACGCATGTCACGCAGCTACATGTACTGGTCACATGACTGATCATGCACTGATCACGTGACTGATCATGCAGTGATCACGTGGCTATCATGAACTACTCACGTGGCTGATCATGCAATGATCATGTAGCTACCATGTACAGGTCACGTGAATGATCATACACCCATCAGGTGACTGATCATGCACTGATCACGTGGCTATCATGCACTGATCACGAGACTGATCATGCACTGTTCACGTCTATATCATGCACTGATCACATGACTGCCCGTGCACTGATCACGTGGATGATCATACACTAATCTTGTGACAGATCATGCACTGATCACGTGGCTGATCATGCACTGATACCGTGACTGAGCATGGACTGATCACATGACTATCATGTAGTGATCACGTGACTTAATGGCGCTGATCATGTGACTGATCATGCGCTGATCATGTTTGCTATCATACACTGATCATGTGCCTCTGGAGGCAATAAACAAAGAGCTGAGTAGGCACGAATCAAACAGTCAGCAGGCAATAATCATGGAACTCAGGTGTGAGGAATCATGCTGCTCAGCTGGCAATAATCAAGCAGCTGAGCAGGCAGGATTACGCAGCACAGCTGGCAATTGTCAAGCAGATGACAGGCAGGAATCGTGCAGCTCAGCTGGCAATTGTCAAGCAGATGAGCAGACAGTAATCACGCAGCTCAGCAGGCCCAGATCACGTGACTGAGCATGCACTGTTCACGTGGCTGATCATACACTGATCACGTGATGATCATGCACTGATCATGGATATCATGCACTGATCACGTGGCTGATCATACACTGTTCACGTGTCTGCCCATGCACTGATCACGTGGCTGATCATACACTGCTCACGTAACTGATCATGCACTGATCACGTGGCTATCATGCACTGATCACGTGGCTGAACATGCACTGTTCACGTGGCTGATCACACACCTGTCACGTGACATATCATGCACTGATCACGTGGCACTCAATCACTGATCACGTGGCTGATCATACTCTGCTCACGTAAGCTCATGCACACATCACGTGGCTATCATGCACTGCTCACGTGGCTCGTCATGCAATGATCACGTAGCAACCATATACTGGTAACGTGACTGATCATGCAAAGATCACATAAATGATCATGCACTGTTCACGTGACTGATCATGTACTGATCACGTGACTGATCATGCACTGACCACGTGGCTATCATGCTCTGCTCACGTGGCTGATCATGCAGCGATCACGTAGCAACCATGTACTGGTCACGTGACTGATCATGCACTGATCACGTAACTGATCCTGCACTGATCACGTGGCTCATCATGCACTGATCCCGTGGCTGATCACACATGTATCACGTGACTGATCATGCACTGATCACGTGGCTCTCATGCACTGATCACGTGGCTGTCAAGCACTGATCACGTGGATATCATGCACTGATCATGTGGCTGATCACACACGTATCACATGACTGATCATGCACTGATCACGTGGCTATCATGCACTGATCACGTGGCTATCATGCACTGATCATGTGGCTGATCAGGCAATGATCACGTAGCTACCATGTACTGGTCACGTGACTGATCATGCACTGATCACGTAATGATCATGCACTGATCATGTGGCTATCATGCACTGATCACGTGGCTGATCATACACTGATCACATAATTGATCATGCACTGATCACGTGACTGATCATGCACTGATCACGTGGCTATCATGCACTGATCACTTGGCTGACATGCACTGATCACGTGCCTGGTCATGCACTGATCACGTGGCTGATCATGCACTGATCACGTGACTGATCATGCACTGATCTCGTGTCTGATCATGCACTGATCACGTGACTGATCATGCACTGATCACGTGACTGATCATGCAGTGATCACGTGGCTATCATGAACTACTCACGTGGCTGATCATGCAATGATCATGTAGCTACCATGTACAGGTCACGTGAATGATCATACACCATCAGGTGACTGATCATGCACTGATCACGTGGCTATCATGCACTGATCACGAGACTGATCATGCACTGTTCACGTCTATATCATGCACTGATCACATGACTGCCCGTGCACTGATCACGTGGATGATCATACACTAATCTTGTGACAGATCATGCACTGATCACGTGGCTGATCATGCACTGATACCGTGACTGAGCATGGACTGATCACATGACTATCATGTAGTGATCACGTGACTTAATGGCGCTGATCATGTGACTGATCATGCGCTGATCATGTTTGCTATCATACACTGATCATGTGCCTCTGGAGGCAATAAACAAATGAGTAGGCACGAATCAAACAGTCAGCAGGCAATAATCATGGAACTCAGGTGTGAGGAATCATGCTGCTCAGCTGGCAATAATCAAGCAGCTGAGCAGGCAGGAATTACGCAGCACAGCTGGCAATTGTCAAGCAGATGACAGGCAGGAATCGTGCAGCTCAGCTGGCAATTGTCAAGCAGATGAGCAGACAGTAATCACGCAGCTCAGCAGGCCCAGATCACGTGACTGAGCATGCACTGTTCACGTGGCTGATCATACACTGATCACGTGATGATCATGCACTGATCACGTGGATATCATGCACTGATCACGTGGCTGATCACACACTGATCACGTGTCTGACCATGCACTGATCACGTGGCTGATCATACACTGATCACGCTGATCATGCACTGATCACGTGGCTATCATGCACTGATCACGTGGCTGAACATGCACTGTTCACGTGGCTGATCACACCTGATCACGTGACTATCATGCACTGTGATCATGGCACTCATGCACTGATCACGTGGCTGATCATACACTGATCACGTGCTCATGCACTGATCACGTGGCTATCATGCACTGATCACGTGGCTGATCATGCACTGATCACGTGGCTGATCATGCATGATCACGTGACTGATCATGCACTGATCACGTGGCTCATGCACTGATCACGTGGCTGATCATGCACTGATCACGTGGATATCATGCACTGATCACGTGGCTGATCATGCACGTATCACGTGACTGATCATGCACTGATCACGTGGCTGATCATGCACTGATCACGTGGCTATCATGCACTGATCACGTGGCTGATCATGCAATGATCACGTAGCTACCATGTACTGGTCACGTGACTGATCATGCACTGATCACGTAATTGATCATGCACTGATCACGTGGCTGATCATGCACTGATCACGTGGCTGATCATGCACTGATCACGTGACTGATCATGCACTGATCACGTGACTGATCATGCACTGATCACGTGGCTATCATGCACTGATCACGTGGCTGACATGCACTGATCACGTGCCTGATCATGCACTGATCACGTGGCTGATCATGCACTGATCACGTGACTGATCATGCACAGCTGATCATGCTGATCAGACTGATCTCGTGTCTGATCATGCACTGATCACGTGGCTATCATGCACTGCTCACGTGGCTGATCATGCCATGATCACGCAGCTACCATGTACTGGTCACATGACTGATCATGCACTGATCACGTGACTGATCATGCAGTGATCACGTGGCTATCATGCACTACTCACGTGGCTGATCATGCAATGATCATGTAGCTACCATGTACAGGTCACGTGAATGATCATACACCCATCAGGTGACTGATCATGCACTGATCACGTGGCTATCATGCACTGATCACGAGACTGATCATGCACTGATCACGTCTATATCATGCACTGATCACATGACTGCCCATGCACTGATCACGTGGATGATCATACACTAATCTTGTGACAGATCATGCACTGATCACGTGGCTGATCATGCACTGATACCGTGACTGAGCATGGACTGATCACATGACTATCATGTAGTGATCACGTGACTTAATGGCGCTGATCATGTGACTGATCATGCGCTGATCATGTTTGCTATCATACACTGATCATGTGCCTCTGGAGGCAATAAACAAAGAGCTGAGTAGGCACGAATCAAACAGTCAGCAGGCAATAATCATGGAACTCAGGTGTGAGGAATCATGCTGCTCAGCTGGCAATAATCAAGCAGCTGAGCAGGCAGGAATTACGCAGCACAGCTGGCAATTGTCAAGCAGATGACAGGCAGGAATCGTGCAGCTCAGCTGGCAATTGTCAAGCAGATGAGCAGACAGTAATCACGCAGCTCAGCAGGCCCAGATCACGTGACTGAGCATGCACTGTTCACGTGGCTGATCATACACTGATCACGTGATGATCATGCACTGATCACTTGGATATCATGCACTGATCACGTGGCTGATCATACACTGTTCACGTGTCTCCATGCACTGATCACGTGGCTGATCATACACTGCTCACGTAACTGATCATGCACTGATCACGTGGCTATCATGCACTGATCACGTGGCTGAACATGCACTGTTCACGTGGCTGATCACACACCTGTCACGTGACATATCATGCACTGATCACGTGGCACTCATGCACTGATCACGTGGCTGATCATACTCTGCTCACGTAACTCATGCACACATCACGTGGCTATCATGCACTGCTCACGTGGCTCGTCATGGAATGATCACGTAGCTACCATATACTGGTCACGTGACTGATCATGCAAAGATGACGTAAATGATCATGCACTGTTCACGTGACTGATCATGTACTGATCACGTGACTGATCATGCACTGATCACGTGGCTATCATGCTCTGCTCACGTGGCTGATCATGCAACGATCACGTAGCAACCATGTACTGGTCACGTGACTGATCATGCACTGATCACGTAATTGATCCTGCACTGATCACGTGGCTCATCATGCACTGATCACGTGGCTGATCACACATGTATCACGTGACTGATCATGCACTGATCACGTGGCTCATGCACTGATCACGTGGCTATCATGCACTGATCACGTGGCTGATCATGCACGTATCACATGACTGATCATGCACTGATCACGTGGCTATCATGCACTGATCACGTGGCTATCATGCACTGATCACGTGGCTGATCATGCAATGATCACGTAGCTACCATGTACTGGTCACGTGACTGATCATGCACTGATCACGTAATTGATCATGCACTGATCATGTGGCTGATCATGCACTGATCACGTGGCTGATCATGCACTGATCACGTGACTGATCATGCACTGATCACGTGACTGATCATGCACTGATCACGTGCTGATCATGCACTGATCACGTGGCTGATCATGCACTGATCACGTGACTGATCATGCACTGATCACGTGTCTGATCATGCACTGATCACGTGGCTATCATGCACTGATCACGTGGCTGATCATGCCATGATCACGCAGCTACCATGTACTGGTCACATGACTGATCATGCACTGATCACGTGACTGATCATGCAGTGATCACGTGGCTATCATGAACTACTCACGTGGCTGATCATGCAATGATCATGTAGCTACCATGTACAGGTCACGTGAATGATCATACACCCATCAGGTGACTGATCATGCACTGATCACGTGGCTATCATGCACTGATCACGAGACTGATCATGCACTGTTCACGTCTATATCATGCACTGATCACATGACTGCCCATGCACTGATCACGTGGATGATCATACACTAATCTTGTGACAGATCATGCACTGATCACGTGGCTGATCATGCACTGATACCGTGACTGAGCATGGACTGATCACATGACTATCATGTAGTGATCACGTGACTTAATGGCGCTGATCATGTGACTGATCATGCGCTGATCATGTTTGCTATCATACACTGATCATGTGCCTCTGGAGGCAATAAACAAAGAGCTGAGTAGGCACGAATCAAACAGTCAGCAGGCAATAATCATGGAACTCAGGTGTGAGGAATCATGCTGCTCAGCTGGCAATAATCAAGCAGCTGAGCAGGCAGGAATTACGCAGCACAGCTGGCAATTGTCAAGCAGATGACAGGCAGGAATCGTGCAGCTCAGCTGGCAATTGTCAAGCAGATGAGCAGACAGTAATCACGCAGCTCAGCAGGCCCAGATCACGTGACTGAGCATGCACTGTTCACGTGGCTGATCATACACTGATCACGTGATGATCATGCACTGATCACTTGGATATCATGCACTGATCACGTGGCTGATCATACACTGTTCACGTGTCTGACCATGCACTGATCACGTGGCTGATCATACACTGCTCACGTAACTGATCATGCACTGATCACGTGGCTATCATGCACTGATCACGTGGCTGAACATGCACTGTTCACGTGGCTGATCACACACTGTCACGTGACATATCATGCACTGATCACGTGGCACTCATGCACTGATCACGTGGCTGATCATACTCTGCTCACGTAACTCATGCACATCACGTGGCTATCATGCACTGCTCACGTGGCTCGTCATGGAATGATCACGTAGCAACCATATACTGGTAACGTGACTGATCATGCACTGATCACGTAAATGATCATGCACTGTTCACGTGACTGATCATGTACTGATCACGTGACTGATCATGCACTGATCACGTGGCTATCATGCTCTGCTCACGTGGCTGATCATGCAACGATCACGTAGCAACCATGTACTGGTCACGTGACTGATCATGCACTGATCACGTAATTGATCATGCACTGATCACGTGGCTCATCATGCACTGATCACGTGGCTGATCACACATGTATCACGTGACTGATCATGCACTGATCACGTGGCTCTCATGCACTGATCACGTGGCTGTCATGCACTGATCACGTGGATATCATGCACTGATCACGTGGCTGATCACACACGTATCACATGACTGATCATGCACTGATCACGTGGCTATCATGCACTGATCACGTGGCTATCATGCACTGATCACGTGGCTGATCAGGCAATGATCACGTAGCTACCATGTACTGGTCACGTGACTGATCATGCACTGATCACGTAATTGATCATGCACTGATCATGTGGCTGATCATGCACTGATCACGTGGCTGATCATACACTGATCACATAACTGATCATGCACTGATCACGTGACTGATCATGCACTGATCACGTGGCTATCATGCACTGATCATGGCTGGACATACACTGATCACGTGCCTGGTCATGCACTGATCACGTGGCTGATCATGCACTGATCACGTGACTGATCATGCACTGATCTCGTGTCTGATCATGCACTGATCACGTGGCTATCATGCACTGCTCACGTGGCTGATCATGCCATGATCACGCAGCTACCATGTACTGGTCACATGACTGATCATGCACTGATCACGTGACTGATCATGCACTGATCACGTGGCTATCATGCACTACTCACGTGGCTGATCATGCAATGATCATGTAGCTACCATGTACAGGTCACGTGAATGATCATACACCCATCAGGTGACTGATCATGCACTGATCACGTGGCTATCATGCACTGATCACGAGACTGATCATGCACTGATCACGTCTATCATGCACTGATCACATGACTGCCCATGCACTGATCACGTGGATGATCATACACTAATCATGTGACAGATCATGCACTGATCACGTGGCTGATCATGCACTGATACCGTGACTGAGCATGGACTGATCACATGACTATCATGTAGTGATCACGTGACTTAATGGCGCTGATCATGTGACTGATCATGCGCTGATCATGTTTGCTATCATACACTGATCATGTGCCTCTGGAGGCAATAAACAAAGAGCTGAGTAGGCACGAATCAAACAGTCAGCAGGCAATAATCATGGAACTCAGGTGTGAGGAATCATGCTGCTCAGCTGGCAATAATCAAGCAGCTGAGCAGGCAGGCTGCAGCTCAGCTGGCAATTGTCAAGCAGATGAGCAGACAGTAATCACGCAGCTCAGCAGGCCCAGATCACGTGACTGAGCATGCACTGTTCACGTGGCTGATCATACACTGATCACGTGATGATCATGCACTGATCACTTGGATATCATGCACTGATCACGTGGCTGATCATACACTGTTCACGTGTCTGACCATGCACTGATCACGTGGCTGATCATACACTGCTCACGTAACTGATCATGCACTGATCACGTGGCTATCATGCACTGATCACGTGGCTGAACATGCACTGTTCACGTGGCTGATCACACACCTGTCACGTGACATATCATGCACTGATCACGTGGCACTCATGCACTGATCACGTGGCTGATCATACTCTGCTCACGTAACTCATGCACACATCACGTGGCTATCATGCACTGCTCACGTGGCTCGTCATGGAATGATCACGTAACCATATACTCACGTGACTGATCATGCAAAGATCACGTAATGATCATGCACTGTTCACGTGACTGATCATGTACTGATCACGTGACTGATCATGCACTGATCACGTGGCTATCATGCACTGCTCACGTGGCTGATCATGCACGATCACGTAGCAACCATGTACTGGTCACGTGACTGATCATGCACTGATCACGTAATTGATCCTGCACTGATCACGTGGCTCATCATGCACTGATCACGTGGCTGATCACACATGTATCACGTGACTGATCATGCACTGATCACGTGGCTCTCATGCACTGATCACGTGGCTGTCATGCACTGATCACGTGGATATCATGCACTGATCACGTGGCTGATCACACGTATCACATGACTGATCATGCACTGATCACGTGGCTATCATGCACTGATCACGTGGCTATCATGCACTGATCACGTGGCTGATCATGCAATGATCACGTAGCTACCATGTACTGGTCACGTGACTGATCATGCACTGATCACGTAATTGATCATGCACTGATCACGTGGCTGATCATGCACTGATCACGTGGCTGATCATGCACTGATCACGTGACTGATCATGCACTGATCACGTGACTGATCATGCACTGATCACGTGCCTGATCATGCACTGATCACGTGGCTGATCATGCACTGATCACGTGACTGATCATGCACTGATCACGTGACTGATCATGCACTGATCACGTGGCTATCATGCACTGCTCACGTGGCTGATCATGCCATGATCACGCAGCTACCATGTACTGGTCACATGACTGATCATGCACTGATCACGTGACTGATCATGCATGATCACGTGGCTATCATGCACTACTCACGTGGCTGATCATGCAATGATCATGTAGCTACCATGTACAGGTCACGTGAATGATCATACACCCATCAGGTGACTGATCATGCACTGATCACGTGGCTATCATGCACTGATCACGAGACTGATCATGCACTGATCACGTCTATATCATGCACTGATCACATGACTGCCCATGCACTGATCACGTGGATGATCATACACTAATCATGTGACAGATCATGCACTGATCACGTGGCTGATCATGCACTGATACCGTGACTGAGCATGGACTGATCACATGACTATCATGTAGTGATCACGTGACTTAATGGCGCTGATCATGTGACTGATCATGCGCTGATCATGTTTGCTATCATACACTGATCATGTGCCTCTGGAGGCAATAAACAAAGAGCTGAGTAGGCACGAATCAAACAGTCAGCAGGCAATAATCATGGAACTCAGGTGTGAGGAATCATGCTGCTCAGCTGGCAATAATCAAGCAGCTGAGCAGGCAGGAATTACGCAGCACAGCTGGCAATTGTCAAGCAGATGACAGGCAGGAATCGTGCAGCTCAGCTGGCAATTGTCAAGCAGATGAGCAGACAGTAATCACGCAGCTCAGCAGGCCCAGATCACGTGACTGAGCATGCACTGTTCACGTGGCTGATCATACACTGATCACGTGATGATCATGCACTGATCACTTGGATATCATGCACTGATCACGTGGCTGATCATACACTGTTCACGTGTCTGACCATGCACTGATCACGTGGCTGATCATACACTGCTCACGTAACTGATCATGCACTGATCACGTGGCTATCATGCACTGATCACGTGGCTGAACATGCACTGTTCACGTGGCTGATCACACACCTGTCACGTGACATATCATGCACTGATCACGTGGCACTCATGCACTGATCACGTGGCTGATCATACTCTGCTCACGTAACTCATGCACACATCACGTGGCTATCATGCACTGCTCACGTGGCTCGTCATGGAATGATCACGTAGCAACCATATACTGGTCACGTGACTGATCATGCAAAGATCACGTAAATGATCATGCACTGTTCACGTGACTGATCATGTACTGATCACGTGACTGATCATGCACTGATCACGTGGCTATCATGCTCTGCTCACGTGGCTGATCATGCAACGATCACGTAGCAACCATGTACTGGTCACGTGACTGATCATGCACTGATCACGTAATTGATCCTGCACTGATCACGTGGCTCATCATGCACTGATCACGTGGCTGATCACACATGTATCACGTGACTGATCATGCACTGATCACGTGGCTATCATGCACTGATCACGTGGCTGTCATGCACTGATCACGTGGATATCATGCACTGATCACGTGGCTGATCACGTATCACATGACTGATCATGCACTGATCACGTGGCTATCATGCACTGATCACGTGGCTATCATGCACTGATCACGTGGCTGATCATGCAATGATCACGTAGCTACCATGTACTGATCACGTGACTGATCATGCACTGATCACGTAATTGATCATGCACTGATCACGTGGCTGATCATGCACTGATCACGTGGCTGATCATACACTGATCACGTAACTGATCATGCACTGATCACGTGACTGATCATGCACTGATCACGTGCCTGATCATGCACTGATCACGTGGCTGATCATGCACTGATCACGTGACTGATCATGCACTGATCACGTGTCTGATCATGCACTGATCACGTGGCTATCATGCACTGATCACGTGGCTGATCATGCCATGATCACGCAGCTACCATGTACTGGTCACATGACTGATCATGCACTGATCACGTGACTGATCATGCAGTGATCACGTGGCTATCATGCACTACTCACGTGGCTGATCATGCAATGATCATGTAGCTACCATGTACAGGTCACGTGAATGATCATACACCCATCAGGTGACTGATCATGCACTGATCACGTGGCTATCATGCACTGATCACGTGACTGATCATGCACTGATCACGTCTATATCATGCACTGATCACATGACTGCCCATGCACTGATCACGTGGATGATCATACACTAATCATGTGACAGATCATGCACTGATCACGTGGCTGATCATGCACTGATACCGTGACTGAGCATGGACTGATCACATGACTATCATGTAGTGATCACGTGACTTAATGGCGCTGATCATGTGACTGATCATGCGCTGATCATGTTTGCTATCATACACTGATCATGTGCCTCTGGAGGCAATAAACAAAGAGCTGAGTAGGCACGAATCAAACAGTCAGCAGGCAATAATCATGGAACTCAGGTGTGAGGAATCATGCTGCTCAGCTGGCAATAATCAAGCAGCTGAGCAGGCAGGAATTACGCAGCACAGCTGGCAATTGTCAAGCAGATGACAGGCAGGAATCGTGCAGCTCAGCTGGCAATTGTCAAGCAGATGAGCAGACAGTAATCACGCAGCTCAGCAGGCCCTGATCACGTGACTGAGCATGCACTGTTCACGTGGCTGATCATACACTGATCACGTGATGATCATGCACTGATCACTTGGATATCATGCACTGATCACGTGGCTGATCATACACTGTTCACGTGTCTGACCATGCACTGATCACGTGGCTGATCATACACTGCACGTAACTGATCATGCACTGATCACGTGGCTATCATGCACTGATCACGTGGCTGAACATGCACTGATCACGTGGCTGATCACACACCTGTCACGTGACATATCATGCACTGATCACGTGGCACTCATGCACTGATCACGTGGCTGATCATACTCTGCTCACGTAACTCATGCACACATCACGTGGCTATCATGCACTGCTCACGTGGCTGTCATGGAATGATCACGTAGCAACCATATACTGGTCACGTGACTGATCATGCACTGATCACGTAAATGATCATGCACTGTTCACGTGACTGATCATGCACTGATCACGTGACTGATCATGCACTGATCACGTGGCTATCATGCACTGCTCACGTGGCTGATCATGCACGATCACGTAGCAACCATGTACTGGTCACGTGACTGATCATGCACTGATCACGTAATTGATCATGCACTGATCACGTGGCTCATCATGCACTGATCACGTGGCTGATCACACATGTATCACGTGACTGATCATGCACTGATCCCGTGGCTCTCATGCACTGATCACGTGGCTGTCATGCACTGATCACGTGGATATCATGCACTGATCACGTGGCTGATCACACACGTATCACTGATCATGCACTGATCACGTGGCTATCATGCACTGATCACGTGGCTATCATGCACTGATCACGTGGCTGATCATGCAATGATCACGTAGCTACCATGTACTGGTCACGTGACTGATCATGCACTGATCACGTAATTGATCATGCACTGATCATGTGGCTGATCATGCACTGATCACGTGGCTGATCATGCACTGATCACGTAACTGATCATGCACTGATCACGTGACTGATCATGCACTGATCACGTGGCTATCATGCACTGATCACGTGGCTGACATACACTGATCACGTGCCTGATCATGCACTGATCACGTGGCTGATCATGCACTGATCACGTGACTGATCATGCACTGATCACGTGTCTGATCATGCACTGATCACGTGGCTATCATGCACTGCTCACGTGGCTGATCATGCATGATCACGCAGCTACCATGTACTGGTCACATGACTGATCATGCACTGATCACGTGACTGATCATGCACTGATCACGTGGCTATCATGCACTACTCACGTGGCTGATCATGCAATGATCATGTAGCTACCATGTACAGGTCACGTGAATGATCATACACCCATCAGGTGACTGATCATGCACTGATCACGTGGCTATCATGCACTGATCACGTGACTGATCATGCACTGATCACGTCTATATCATGCACTGATCACATGACTGCCCATGCACTGATCACGTGGATGATCATACACTAATCATGTGACAGATCATGCACTGATCACGTGGCTGATCATGCACTGATACCGTGACTGAGCATGGACTGATCACATGACTATCATGTAGTGATCACGTGACTTAATGGCGCTGATCATGTGACTGATCATGCGCTGATCATGTTTGCTATCATACACTGATCATGTGCCTCTGGAGGCAATAAACAAAGAGCTGAGTAGGCACGAATCAAACAGTCAGCAGGCAATAATCATGGAACTCAGGTGTGAGGAATCATGCTGCTCAGCTGGCAATAATCAAGCAGCTGAGCAGGCAGGAATTACGCAGCACAGCTGGCAATTGTCAAGCAGATGACAGGCAGGAATCGTGCAGCTCAGCTGGCAATTGTCAAGCAGATGAGCAGACAGTAATCACGCAGCTCAGCAGGCCCAGATCACGTGACTGAGCATGCACTGTTCACGTGGCTGATCATACACTGATCACGTGATGATCATGCACTGATCACTTGGATATCATGCACTGATCACGTGGCTGATCATACACTGTTCACGTGTCTGACCATGCACTGATCACGTGGCTGATCATACACTGCTCACGTAACTGATCATGCACTGATCACGTGGCTATCATGCACTGATCACGTGGCTGAACATGCACTGTTCACGTGGCTGATCACACACCTGTCACGTGACATATCATGCACTGATCACGTGGCACTCATGCACTGATCACGTGGCTGATCATACTCTGCTCACGTAACTCATGCACACATCACGTGGCTATCATGCACTGCTCACGTGGCTCGTCATGGAATGATCACGTAGCAACCATATACTGGTCACGTGACTGATCATGCACAGATCACGTAAATGATCATGCACTGTTCACGTGACTGATCATGTACTGATCACGTGACTGATCATGCACTGATCACGTGGCTATCATGCTCTGCTCACGTGGCTGATCATGCAACGATCACGTAGCAACCATGTACTGGTCACGTGACTGATCATGCACTGATCACGTAATTGATCATGCACTGATCACGTGGCTCATCATGCACTGATCACGTGGCTGATCACACATGTATCACGTGACTGATCATGCACTGATCCGTGGCTCTCATGCACTGATCACGTGGCTGTCATGCACTGATCACGTGGATATCATGCACTGATCACGTGGCTGATCACACACGTATCACATGACTGATCATGCACTGATCACGTGGCTATCATGCACTGATCACGTGGCTATCATGCACTGATCACGTGGCTGATCATGCAATGATCACGTAGCTATCATGTACTGATCACGTGACTGATCATGCACTGATCACGTAATTGATCATGCACTGATCACGTGGCTGATCATGCACTGATCACGTGGCTGATCATGCACTGATCACGTGACTGATCATGCACTGATCACGTGACTGATCATGCACTGATCACGTGGCTGATCATGCACTGATCACGTGGCTGATCATGCACTGATCACGTGACTGATCATGCACTGATCACGTGACTGATCATGCACTGATCACGTGGCTATCATGCACTGCTCACGTGGCTGATCATGCATGATCACGCAGCTACCATGTACTGGTCACATGACTGATCATGCACTGATCACGTGACTGATCATGCAGTGATCACGTGGCTATCATGCACTACTCACGTGGCTGATCATGCAATGATCATGTAGCTACCATGTACAGGTCACGTGAATGATCATACACCCATCAGGTGACTGATCATGCACTGATCACGTGGCTATCATGCACTGATCACGAGACTGATCATGCACTGATCACGTCTATATCATGCACTGATCACATGACTGCCCATGCACTGATCACGTGGATGATCATACACTAATCATGTGACAGATCATGCACTGATCACGTGGCTGATCATGCACTGATACCGTGACTGAGCATGGACTGATCACATGACTATCATGTAGTGATCACGTGACTTAATGGCGCTGATCATGTGACTGATCATGCGCTGATCATGTTTGCTATCATACACTGATCATGTGCCTCTGGAGGCAATAAACAAAGAGCTGAGTAGGCACGAATCAAACAGTCAGCAGGCAATAATCATGGAACTCAGGTGTGAGGAATCATGCTGCTCAGCTGGCAATAATCAAGCAGCTGAGCAGGCAGGAATTACGCAGCACAGCTGGCAATTGTCAAGCAGATGACAGGCAGGAATCGTGCAGCTCAGCTGGCAATTGTCAAGCAGATGAGCAGACAGTAATCACGCAGCTCAGCAGGCCCAGATCACGTGACTGAGCATGCACTGTTCACGTGGCTGATCATACACTGATCACGTGATGATCATGCACTGATCACTTGGATATCATGCACTGATCACGTGGCTGATCATACACTGTTCACGTGTCTGACCATGCACTGATCACGTGGCTGATCATACACTGCTCACGTAACTGATCATGCACTGATCACGTGGCTATCATGCACTGATCACGTGGCTGAACATGCACTGTTCACGTGGCTGATCACACACCTGTCACGTGACATATCATGCACTGATCACGTGGCACTCATGCACTGATCACGTGGCTGATCATACTCTGCTCACGTAACTCATGCACACATCACGTGGCTATCATGCACTGCTCACGTGGCTGTCATGGAATGATCACGTAGCAACCATATGCACTGGTCACGTGACTGATCATGCACAGATCACGTAAATGATCATGCACTGTTCACGTGACTGATCATGTACTGATCACGTGACTGATCATGCACTGATCACGTGGCTATCATGCACTGCTCACGTGGCTGATCATGCAACGATCACGTAGCAACCATGTACTGGTCACGTGACTGATCATGCACTGATCACGTAATTGATCATGCACTGATCACGTGGCTCATCATGCACTGATCACGTGGCTGATCACACATCACGTGACTGATCATGCACTGATCACGTGGCTCTCATGCACTGATCACGTGGCTGTCATGCACTGATCACGTGGATATCATGCACTGATCACGTGGCTGATCACACTGATCACATGACTGATCATGCACTGATCACGTGGCTATCATGCACTGATCACGTGGCTATCATGCACTGATCACGTGGCTGATCATGCACTGATCACGTAGCTATCATGTACTGATCACGTGACTGATCATGCACTGATCACGTAATTGATCATGCACTGATCACGTGGCTGATCATGCACTGATCACGTGGCTGATCATGCACTGATCACACTGATCATGCACTGATCACGTGACTGATCATGCACTGATCACGTGCACTGATCATGCACTGATCACGTGGCTGATCATGCACTGATCACGTGACTGATCATGCACTGATCACGTGTCTGATCATGCACTGATCACGTGGCTATCATGCACTGCTCACGTGGCTGATCATGCATGATCACGCAGCTACCATGTACTGGTCACATGACTGATCATGCACTGATCACGTGACTGATCATGCACTGATCACGTGGCTATCATGCACTACTCACGTGGCTGATCATGCAATGATCATGTAGCTACCATGTACAGGTCACGTGAATGATCATACACCCATCAGGTGACTGATCATGCACTGATCACGTGGCTATCATGCACTGATCACGAGACTGATCATGCACTGATCACGTCTATATCATGCACTGATCACATGACTGCCCATGCACTGATCACGTGGATGATCATACACTAATCATGTGACAGATCATGCACTGATCACGTGGCTGATCATGCACTGATACCGTGACTGAGCATGGACTGATCACATGACTATCATGTAGTGATCACGTGACTTAATGGCGCTGATCATGTGACTGATCATGCGCTGATCATGTTTGCTATCATACACTGATCATGTGCCTCTGGAGGCAATAAACAAAGAGCTGAGTAGGCACGAATCAAACAGTCAGCAGGCAATAATCATGGAACTCAGGTGTGAGGAATCATGCTGCTCAGCTGGCAATAATCAAGCAGCTGAGCAGGCAGGAATTACGCAGCACAGCTGGCAATTGTCAAGCAGATGACAGGCAGGAATCGTGCAGCTCAGCTGGCAATTGTCAAGCAGATGAGCAGACAGTAATCACGCAGCTCAGCAGGCCCAGATCACGTGACTGAGCATGCACTGTTCACGTGGCTGATCATACACTGATCACGTGATGATCATGCACTGATCACTTGGATATCATGCACTGATCACGTGGCTGATCATACACTGTTCACGTGTCTGACCATGCACTGATCACGTGGCTGATCATACACTGCTCACGTAACTGATCATGCACTGATCACGTGGCTATCATGCACTGATCACGTGGCTGAACATGCACTGTTCACGTGGCTGATCACACACCTGTCACGTGACATATCATGCACTGATCACGTGGCACTCATGCACTGATCACGTGGCTGATCATACTCTGCTCACGTAACTCATGCACACATCACGTGGCTATCATGCACTGCTCACGTGGCTCGTCATGGAATGATCACGTAGCTACCATATACTGGTCACGTGACTGATCATGCACAGATCACGTAAATGATCATGCACTGTTCACGTGACTGATCATGTACTGATCACGTGACTGATCATGCACTGATCACGTGGCTATCATGCTCTGCTCACGTGGCTGATCATGCAACGATCACGTAGCAACCATGTACTGGTCACGTGACTGATCATGCACTGATCACGTAATTGATCATGCACTGATCACGTGGCTCATCATGCACTGATCACGTGGCTGATCACACATGTATCACGTGACTGATCATGCACTGATCACGTGGCTCTCATGCACTGATCACGTGGCTGTCATGCACTGATCACGTGGATATCATGCACTGATCACGTGGCTGATCACACGTATCACATGACTGATCATGCACTGATCACGTGGCTATCATGCACTGATCACGTGGCTATCATGCACTGATCACGTGGCTGATCATGCACTGATCACGTAGCTATCATGTACTGATCACGTGACTGATCATGCACTGATCACGTAATTGATCATGCACTGATCACGTGGCTGATCATGCACTGATCACGTGGCTGATCATGCACTGATCACGTGACTGATCATGCACTGATCACGTGACTGATCATGCACTGATCACGTGGCTATCATGCACTGATCACGTGGCTGACATGCACTGATCACGTGCCTGATCATGCACTGATCACGTGGCTGATCATGCACTGATCACGTGACTGATCATGCACTGATCACGTGCTGATCATGCACTGATCACGTGGCTATCATGCACTGATCACGTGGCTGATCATGCATGATCACGCAGCTACCATGTACTGGTCACATGACTGATCATGCACTGATCACGTGACTGATCATGCACTGATCACGTGGCTATCATGCACTACTCACGTGGCTGATCATGCAATGATCATGTAGCTACCATGTACAGGTCACGTGAATGATCATACACCCATCAGGTGACTGATCATGCACTGATCACGTGGCTATCATGCACTGATCACGGACTGATCATGCACTGATCACGTCTATATCATGCACTGATCACATGACTGCCCATGCACTGATCACGTGGATGATCATACACTAATCATGTGACAGATCATGCACTGATCACGTGGCTGATCATGCACTGATACCGTGACTGAGCATGGACTGATCACATGACTATCATGTAGTGATCACGTGACTTAATGGCGCTGATCATGTGACTGATCATGCGCTGATCATGTTTGCTATCATACACTGATCATGTGCCTCTGGAGGCAATAAACAAAGAGCTGAGTAGGCACGAATCAAACAGTCAGCAGGCAATAATCATGGAACTCAGGTGTGAGGAATCATGCTGCTCAGCTGGCAATAATCAAGCAGCTGAGCAGGCAGGAATTACGCAGCACAGCTGGCAATTGTCAAGCAGATGACAGGCAGGAATCGTGCAGCTCAGCTGGCAATTGTCAAGCAGATGAGCAGACAGTAATCACGCAGCTCAGCAGGCCCAGATCACGTGACTGAGCATGCACTGTTCACGTGGCTGATCATACACTGATCACGTGATGATCATGCACTGATCACTTGGATATCATGCACTGATCACGTGGCTGATCATACACTGTTCACGTGTCTGACCATGCACTGATCACGTGGCTGATCATACACTGCTCACGTAACTGATCATGCACTGATCACGTGGCTATCATGCACTGATCACGTGGCTGAACATGCACTGTTCACGTGGCTGATCACACACCTGTCACGTGACATATCATGCACTGATCACGTGGCACTCATGCACTGATCACGTGGCTGATCATACTCTGCTCACGTAACTCATGCACACATCACGTGGCTATCATGCACTGCTCACGTGGCTCGTCATGGAATGATCACGTAGCTACCATATACTGGTCACGTGACTGATCATGCACTGATCACGTAAATGATCATGCACTGTTCACGTGACTGATCATGCACTGATCACGTGACTGATCATGCACTGATCACGTGGCTATCATGCACTGCTCACGTGGCTGATCATGCAACGATCACGTAGCAACCATGTACTGGTCACGTGACTGATCATGCACTGATCACGTAATTGATCATGCACTGATCACGTGGCTCATCATGCACTGATCACGTGGCTGATCACACATGTATCACGTGACTGATCATGCACTGATCACGTGGCTATCATGCACTGATCACGTGGCTGTCATGCACTGATCACGTGGATATCATGCACTGATCACGTGGCTGATCACACGTATCACATGACTGATCATGCACTGATCACGTGGCTATCATGCACTGATCACGTGGCTATCATGCACTGATCACGTGGCTGATCATGCACTGATCACGTGAGCTATCATGCACTGATCACGTGACTGATCATGCACTGATCACGTGATTGATCATGCACTGATCACGTGGCTGATCATGCACTGATCACGTGGCTGATCATGCACTGATCACGTGACTGATCATGCACTGATCACGTGACTGATCATGCACTGATCACGTGGCTATCATGCACTGATCACGTGGCTGATCATGCACTGATCACGTGCCTGATCATGCACTGATCACGTGGCTGATCATGCACTGATCACGTGACTGATCATGCACTGATCACGTGGCTGATCATGCACTGATCACGTGGCTGATCATGCACTGATCACGTGGCTGATCATGCACTGATCACGTGGCTATCATGCACTGATCACGTGGCTGATCATGCACTGATCACGTGACTGATCATGCACTGATCACGTGACTGATCATGCACTGATCACGTGGCTGATCATGCACTGATCACGTGGCTGATCATGCACTGATCACGTGGCTGATCATGCACTGATCACGTGACTGATCATGCACTGATCACGTGGCTGATCATGCACTGATCACGTGGCTGATCATGCACTGATCACGTGGCTGATCATGCACTGATCACGTGACTGATCATGCACTGATCACGTGGATCATGCACTGATCACGTGGCTGATCATGCACTGATCACGTGGCTGATCATGCACTGATCACGTGGCTGATCATGCACTGATCACGTGACTGATCATGCACTGATCACGTGGCTATCATGCACTGATCACGTGGCTGATCATGCACTGATCACGTGACTATCATGCACTGATCACGTGACTGATCATGCACTGATCACGTGACTGATCATGCACTGATCACGTGGCTGATCATGCACTGATCACGTGGCTGATCATGCACTGATCACGTGACTGATCATGCACTGATCACGTGGCTGATCATGCACTGATCACGTGGCTGATCATGCACTGATCACGTGGCTGATCATGCACTGATCACGTGACTGATCATGCACTGATCACGTGACTGATCATGCACTGATCACGTGACTGATCATGCACTGATCACGTGCTGATCATATACTGATCACGTGACTGATCATGCACTGATCACGTGGCTGATCATGCACTGATCACGTGACTGATCATGCACTGATCACGTGACTATCATGCACTGATCACGTGACTTCATGCACTGATCACGTGACTGATCATGCACTGATCACGTGGCTATCATGCACTGTCACGTGGCTATCATGCACTGATCACGTGGCACTCATGCACTGTCACGTGGCTGATCATACACTGATCACGTAACTGATCACACATCACGTGGCTATCATGCACTGATCACGTGACTGATCATGCACTGATCACGTGGCTATCATGCACTGATCACGTGACTGATCATGCACTGATCACGTAGCTGATCATGCACTGATCACGTGACTGATCATGCACTGATCACGTGACTGATCATGCACTGATCACGTGGCTGATCATGCACTGATCACGTGGCTGATCATCAGTGATCACGTAGCTATCATGCACTGATCACGTGACTGATCATGCACTGATCACGTGGCTGATCATACACTGATCACGTGACTGATCATGCACTGATCACGTGGCTGATCATGCACTGATCACGTGGCTGATCATGCACTGATCACGTGGCTGATCATGCACTGATCACGTGGCTGATCATGCACTGATCACGTGACTGATCATGCACTGATCACGTGGCTATCATGCACTGATCACGTGGCTGATCATGCACTGATCACGTGGCTGATCACACACACTGTCACGTGACTATCATGCACTGATCACGTGGCACTCATGCACTGATCACGTGGCTGATCATACACTGCTCACGTAACTCATGCACATCACGTGGCTATCATGCACTGCTCACGTGGCTGTCATGCAATGATCACGTAGCTGACCATATACTGGTCACGTGACTGATCATGCACTGATCACGTAAATGATCATGCACTGTTCACGTGACTGATCATGCACTGATCACGTGATCATGCACTGATCACGTGGCTCATGCACTGCTCACGTGGCTGATCATGCTGATCACGTAGCAACCATGTACTGGTCACGTGACTGATCATGCACTGATCACGTAATTGATCATGCACTGATCACGTGGCTCATCATGCACTGATCACGTGGCTGATCATGCACATCACGTGACTGATCATGCACTGATCACGTGGCTGATCATGCACTGATCACGTGGCTGATCATGCACTGATCACGTGGATATCATGCACTGATCACGTGGCTGATCACACACGTATCACGTGACTGATCATGCACTGATCACGTGGCTATCATGCACTGATCACGTGGCTATCATGCACTGATCACGTGGCTGATCATGCACTGATCACGTAGCTATCATGCACTGATCACGTGACTGATCATGCACTGATCACGTGGCTGATCATGCACTGATCACGTGGCTGATCATGCACTGATCACGTGGCTGATCATGCACTGATCACGTAACTGATCATGCACTGATCACGTGACTGATCATGCACTGATCACGTGGCTATCATGCACTGATCACGTGGCTGATCATGCACTGATCACGTGACTGATCATGCACTGATCACGTGGCTGATCATGCACTGATCACGTGGCTGATCATGCACTGATCACGTGGCTGATCATGCACTGATCACGTGACTGATCATGCACTGATCACGTGGCTATCATGCACTGATCACGTGGCTGATCATGCACTGATCACGGCTACCATGCACTGATCACATGACTGATCATGCACTGATCACGTGACTGATCATGCACTGATCACGTGGCTATCATGCACTACTCACGTGGCTGATCATGCAATGATCATGTAGCTACCATGTACTGGTCACGTGAATGATCATACACTGATCAGGTGACTGATCATGCACTGATCACGTGGCTATCATGCACTGATCACGAGACTGATCATGCACTGATCACGTCTATATCATGCACTGATCACATGACTGCCCATGCACTGATCACGTGGATGATCATACACTAATCATGTGACTGATCATGCACTGATCACGTGGCTGATCATGCACTGATACCGTGACTGAGCATGGACTGATCACATGACTATCATGTAGTGATCACGTGACTTAATGGCGCTGATCATGTGACTGATCATGCGCTGATCATGTTTGCTATCATACACTGATCATGTGCCTCTGGAGGCAATAAACAAAGAGCTGAGTAGGCACGAATCAAACAGTCAGCAGGCAATAATCATGGAACTCAGGTGTGAGGAATCATGCTGCTCAGCTGGCAATAATCAAGCAGCTGAGCAGGCAGGAATTACGCAGCACAGCTGGCAATTGTCAAGCAGATGACAGGCAGGAATCGTGCAGCTCAGCTGGCAATTGTCAAGCAGATGAGCAGACAGTAATCACGCAGCTCAGCAGGCCCTGATCACGTGACTGAGCATGCACTGTTCACGTGGCTGATCATACACTGATCACGTGATGATCATGCACTGATCACTTGGATATCATGCACTGATCACGTGGCTGATCATACACTGTTCACGTGTCTGACCATGCACTGATCACGTGGCTGATCATACACTGCTCACGTAACTGATCATGCACTGATCACGTGGCTATCATGCACTGATCACGTGGCTGAACATGCACTGTTCACGTGGCTGATCACACACCTGCGTGACATATCATGCACTGATCACGTGGCACTCATGCACTGATCACGTGGCTGATCATACACTGCTCACGTAACTCATGCACACATCACGTGGCTATCATGCACTGCTCACGTGGCTCGTCATGGAATGATCACGTGGCTACCATATACTGGTCACGTGACTGATCATGCACTGATCACGTAAATGATCATGCACTGATCACGTGACTGATCATGTACTGATCACGTGACTGATCATGCACTGATCACGTGGCTGATCATGCACTGATCACGTGACTGATCATGCACTGATCACGTGGCTATCATGCACTGATCACGTGGCTGATCATGCACTGATCACGTAGCTGATCATGCACTGATCACGTGACTGATCATGCACTGATCACGTGGCTGATCATGCACTGATCACGTGGCTGATCATGCACTGATCACGTGACTGATCATGCACTGATCACGTGGCTGATCATGCACTGATCACGTGACTGATCATGCACTGATCACGTGGCTGATCATGCACTGATCACGTGACTGATCATGCACTGATCACGTGGCTGATCATGCACTGATCACGTGGCTGATCATGCACTGATCACGTGGCTGATCATGCACTGATCACGTGACTATCATGCACTGATCACGTGGAATCATGCACTGATCACGTGGCTGATCATGCACTGATCACGTGACTCATGCACTGATCACGTGGCTATCATGCACTGATCACGTGGCTGATCATGCACTGATCACGTAGCAATCATATACTGTCACGTGACTGATCATGCACTGATCACGTGACTGATCATGCACTGATCACGTGACTGATCATGCACTGATCACGTGACTGATCATGCACTGATCACGTGGCTATCATGCACTGATCACGTGGCTGATCATGCACTGATCACGTAGCAACCATGCACTGATCACGTGACTGATCATGCACTGATCACGTAACTGATCATGCACTGATCACGTGGCTGATCATGCACTGATCACGTGGCTGATCATGCATCACGTGACTGATCATGCACTGATCACGTGATCATGCACTGATCACGTGGCTGATCATGCACTGATCACGTGGCTATCATGCACTGATCACGTGGCTGATCATGCACTGATCACGTGACTGATCATGCACTGATCACGTGGCTGATCATGCACTGATCACGTGGCTATCATGCACTGATCACGTGGCTGATCATGCACTGATCACGTGAACTGATCATGCACTGATCACGTGACTGATCATGCACTGAGCACGTAATTGATCATGCACTGATCACGTGGCTGATCATGCACTGATCACGTGGCTGATCATGCACTGATCACGTGACTGATCATGCACTGATCACGTGACTGATCATGCACTGATCACGTGGCTATCATGCACTGATCACGTGGCTGACATCACTGATCACGTGCCTGATCATGCACTGATCACGTGGCTGATCATGCACTGATCACGTGACTGATCATGCACTGATCACGTGACTGATCATGCACTGATCACGTGACTGATCATGCACTGATCACGTGGCTATCATGCACTGCTCACGTGGCTGATCATGCATGATCACGCAGCTACCATGTACTGGTCACATGACTGATCATGCACTGATCACGTGACTGATCATGCACTGATCACGTGGCTATCATGCACTACTCGTGGCTGATCATGCAATGATCATGTAGCTACCATGTACAGGTCACGTGAATGATCATACACCCATCAGGTGACTGATCATGCACTGATCACGTGGCTATCATGCACTGATCACGAGACTGATCATGCACTGATCACGTCTATATCATGCACTGATCACATGACTGCCCATGCACTGATCACGTGGATGATCATACACTAATCATGTGACAGATCATGCACTGATCACGTGGCTGATCATGCACTGATACCGTGACTGAGCATGGACTGATCACATGACTATCATGTAGTGATCACGTGACTTAATGGCTGATCATGTGACTGATCATGCGCTGATCATGTTTGCTATCATACACTGATCATGTGCCTCTGGAGGCAATAAACAAAGAGCTGAGTAGGCACGAATCAAACAGTCAGCAGGCAATAATCATGGAACTCAGGTGTGAGGAATCATGCTGCTCAGCTGGCAATAATCAAGCAGCTGAGCAGGCAGGAATTACGCAGCACAGCTGGCAATTGTCAAGCAGATGACAGGCAGGAATCGTGCAGCTCAGCTGGCAATTGTCAAGCAGATGAGCAGACAGTAATCACGCAGCTCAGCAGGCCCAGATCACGTGACTGAGCATGCACTGTTCACGTGGCTGATCATACACTGATCACGTGATGATCATGCACTGATCACTTGGATATCATGCACTGATCACGTGGCTGATCATACACTGTTCACGTGTCTGACCATGCACTGATCACGTGGCTGATCATACACTGCTCACGTAACTGATCATGCACTGATCACGTGGCTATCATGCACTGATCACGTGGCTGATCATGCACTGATCACGTGGCTGATCACACACTGTCACGTGACATATCATGCACTGATCACGTGGCACTCATGCACTGATCACGTGGCTGATCATACACTGATCACGTGACTCATGCACACATCACGTGGCTATCATGCACTGATCACGTGGCTGTCATGCAATGATCACGTAGCTACCATATACTGGTCACGTGACTGATCATGCACAGATCACGTAAATGATCATGCACTGTTCACGTGACTGATCATGCACTGATCACGTGACTGATCATGCACTGATCACGTGGCTATCATGCACTGCTCACGTGGCTGATCATGCAGATCACGTACAACCATGTACTGGTCACGTGCTGATCATGCACTGATCACGTGATTGATCATGCACTGATCACGTGGCTATCATGCACTGATCACGTGGCTGATCACACATGATCACGTGCTGATCATGCACTGATCACGTGGCTATCATGCACTGATCACGTGGCTATCATGCACTGATCACGTGGATATCATGCACTGATCACGTGGCTGATCATACACTGATCACGTGACTGATCATGCACTGATCACGTGGCTATCATGCACTGATCACGTGGCTGATCATGCACTGATCACGTGGCTGATCACACACTGTCACGTGACTATCATGCACTGATCACGTGGAACTCATGCACTGATCACGTGGCTGATCATACACTGATCACGTCATGCACTGATCACGTGGCTATCATGCACTGATCACGTGGCTGTCATGCACTGATCACGTGGCACCATATACTGTCACGTGACTGATCATGCACTGATCACGTGACTGATCATGCACTGATCACGTGACTGATCATGCACTGATCACGTGACTGATCATGCACTGATCACGTGGCTATCATGCACTGCTCACGTGGCTGATCATGCACGATCACGTATGACATGTACTGGTCACGTGACTGATCATGCACTGATCACGTAATTGATCATGCACTGATCACGTGGCTGATCATGCACTGATCACGTGGCTGATCATGCATGTATCACGTGACTGATCATGCACTGATCACGTGGCTATCATGCACTGATCACGTGGCTATCATGCACTGATCACGTGGATATCATGCACTGATCACGTGGCTGATCCACTGTATCACGTGACTGATCATGCACTGATCACGTGGCTATCATGCACTGATCACGTGGCTATCATGCACTGATCACGTGGCTGATCATGCAATGATCACGTGGCTACCATGCACTGATCACGTGACTGATCATGCACTGATCACGTATTTGATCATGCACTGATCACGTGGCTGATCATGCACTGATCACGTGGCTGATCATGCACTGATCACGTGACTGATCATGCACTGATCACGTGACTGATCATGCACTGATCACGTGGCTATCATGCACTGATCACGTGGCTGATCATGCACTGATCACGTGACTGATCATGCACTGATCACGTGGCTGATCATGCACTGATCACGTGACTGATCATGCACTGATCACGTGGCTGATCATGCACTGATCACGTGACTGATCATGCACTGATCACGTGGCTATCATGCACTGATCACGTGGCTGATCATGCACTGATCACGTGCTATCATGCTGATCATGACTGATCATGCACTGATCATGACTGATCATGCACTGATCACGTGGCTATCATGCACTGATCACGTGGCTGATCATGCACTGATCACGTGCTTCATGCACTGATCACGTGACTGATCATGCACTGATCACGTGACTGATCATGCACTGATCACGTTGCTGATCATGCACTGATCACGTGGCTGATCATGCACTGATCACGGACTGATCATGCACTGATCACGTGACTGATCATGCACTGATCACGTGACTGATCATGCACTGATCACGTGGCTATCATGCACTGATCACGTGGCTGATCATGCACTGATCACGTAGCTACCATGCACTGATCACGTGACTGATCATGCACTGATCACGTAATTGATCATGCACTGATCACGTGGCTGATCATGCACTGATCACGTGGCTGATCATGCATGATCACGTGACTGATCATGCACTGATCACGTGGCTCATGCACTGATCATCATGCACTGATCACGTGGCTATCATGCACTGATCACGTGGCTGATCACACACTATCACATGACTGATCATGCACTGATCACGTGGCTATCATGCACTGATCACGTGGCTATCATGCACTGATCACGTGGCTGATCATGCAATGATCACGTAGCTATCATGCACTGATCACGTGACTGATCATGCACTGATCACGTAATTGATCATGCACTGATCACGTGGCTGATCATGCACTGATCACGTGGCTGATCATGCACTGATCACGTGACTGATCATGCACTGATCACGTGACTGATCATGCACTGATCACGTGGCTATCATGCACTGATCACGTGGCTGATCATGCACTGATCACGTGCTGATCATGCACTGATCACGTGGCTGATCATGCACTGATCACGTGGCTGATCATGCACTGATCACGTGGCTGATCATGCACTGATCACGTGGCTGATCATGCACTGATCACGTGACTGATCATGCACTGATCACGTGGCTAATCATGCACTACTCACGTGGCTGATCATGCAATGATCATGTAGCTACCATGTGAGGTCACGTGAATGATCATACACCCATCAGGTGACTGATCATGCACTGATCACGTGGCTATCATGCACTGATCACGAGACTGATCATGCACTGATCACGTCTGTATCATGCACTGATCACATGACTGCCCATGCACTGATCACGTGGATGATCATACACTAATCTTGTGACAGATCATGCACTGATCACGTGGCTGATCATGCACTGATACCGTGACTGAGCATGGACTGATCACATGACTATCATGTAGTGATCACGTGACTTAATGGCGCTGATCATGTGACTGATCATGCGCTGATCATGTTTGCTATCATACACTGATCATGTGCCTCTGGAGGCAATAAACAAAGAGCTGAGTAGGCACGAATCAAACAGTCAGCAGGCAATAATCATGGAACTCAGGTGTGAGGAATCATGCTGCTCAGCTGGCAATAATCAAGCAGCTGAACAGGCAGGAATTATGCAGCACAGCTGGCAATTGTCAAGCAGATGACAGGCAGGAATCGTGCAGCTCAGCTGGCAATTGTCAAGCAGATGAGCAGACAGTAATCACGCAGCTCAGCAGGCCCAGATCACGTGACTGAGCATGCACTGTTCACGTGGCTGATCATACACTGATCACGTGATGATCATGCACTGATCACTTGGATATCATGCACTGATCACGTGGCTGATCATACACTGTTCACGTGTCTGACCATGCACTGATCACGTGGCTGATCATACACTGCTCACGTAACTGATCATGCACTGATCACGTGGCTATCATGCACTGATCACGTGGCTGAACATGCACTGTCACGTGGCTGATCACACACCTGTCACGTGACATATCATGCACTGATCACGTGGCACTCATGCACTGATCACGTGGCTGATCATGCTCTGCTCACGTAACTCATGCACACATCACGTGGCTATCATGCACTGCTCACGTGGCTGATCATGGAATGATCACGTAGCAACCATATACTGGTCACGTGACTGATCATGCAAAGATCACGTAAATGATCATGCACTGATCACGTGACTGATCATGTACTGATCACGTGACTGATCATGCACTGATCACGTGGCTATCATGCACTGCTCACGTGGCTGATCATGCAC
The DNA here is from genome assembly GCF_032452875.1 of Bos javanicus. Lineage (NCBI taxonomy): Eukaryota > Metazoa > Chordata > Mammalia > Artiodactyla > Bovidae > Bos > Bos javanicus. The sequence continues at coordinate 234,478 of NW_026893915.1, read as the reverse complement.
TGATCACGTAGCAACCATGTACTGGTCATGACTGATCATGCACTGATCACGTAATTGATCCTGCACTGATCACGTGGCTCATCATGCACTGATCGTGGCTGATCACACATGTATCACGTGACTGATCATGCACTGATCACTTGGCTCTCATGCACTGATCACGTGGCTGTCATGCACTGATCACGTGGACTCATGCACTGATCACGTGGCTGATCATGCACTGATCATGTAACTCATGCACTGATCACGTGGCTATCATGCACTGATCACGTGGCTGTCATGCACTGATCACGTAGCTACCATGTACTGATCACGTGACTGATCATGCACTGATCACGTAGCTGATCATGCACTGATCACGTGACTGATCATGCACTGATCACGTGACTGATCATGCACTGATCACGTGGCTATCATGCACTGATCACGTGGCTGATCATGCACTGATCACGTAGCTGCATGCACTGATCACGTGACTGATCATGCACTGATCACGTAACTGATCATGCACTGATCACGTGGCTGATCATGCACTGATCACGTGGCTGATCATGCACTGATCACGTGGCTGATCATGCACTGATCACGTGGCTGATCATGCACTGATCACGTGGCTGATCATGCACTGATCACGTGCTATCATGCACTGATCACGTGGCTGATCATGCACTGATCACGTGAGCTACCATGCACTGATCACGTGACTGATCGCACTGATCACGTAATTGATCATGCACTGATCACGTGGCTGATCATGCACTGATCACGTGGCTGATCGCACTGATCACATGACTGATCATGCTGATCACGTGACTGATCATGCACTGATCACGTGGCTATCATGCACTGATCACGTGACTGATCATGCACTGATCAAATGACTGATCATGCACTGATCACGTGGCTGATCATGCACTGATCACGTGACTGATCATGCTGATCACGTGGCTGATCATGCACTGATCACGTGGCTGATCATGCACTGATCACGTGGCTATCATGCTGCTCACGTGGCTGATCATGCACTGATCACGTAGCTACCATGCACTGATCACGTGACTGATCATGCACTGATCACGTGACTGATCATGCACTGATCATGGCTGATCATTCATGCTGATCACGTAATGATCATGCACTGATCACGTGGCTGATCATGCACTGATCACGTGGCTGATCATGCACTGATCACGTGGCTGATCATGCACTGATCACGTGGCTATCATGCACTGATCACGTGGCTGATCATGCACGATCACGTGCTACATGCTGGTCACGTGACTGATCATGCACTGATCACGTGCTGATCATGCACTGATCACGTGGCTGATCATGCACTGATCACGTGGCTGATCACACATGATCACGTGACTGATCATGCACTGATCACGCGGCTCTCATGCACTGATCACGTGGCTGATCATGCACTGATCACGTGGATATCATGCACTGATCACGTGGCTGATCACACTATCACGTGACTGATCATGCACTGATCACGCGTCATGCACTGATCACGTGGCTGTCATGCACTGATCACGTGGCTATCATGCACTGATCACGTGGCTGATCACACACTATCACATGACTGATCATGCACTGATCACGTGGCTGATCATGCACTGATCACGTGGCTATCATGCACTGATCACGTGGCTGATCATGCACTGATCACGTGCTTCATGCACTGATCACGTGGCTGATCATGCACTGATCACGTGACTGATCATGCACTGATCACGTGGCTGATCATGCACTGATCACGTGGCTGATCATGCACTGATCACGTGACTGATCATGCACTGATCACGTGACTGATCATGCACTGATCACGTGGCTGATCATGCACTGATCACGTGGCTGATCATGCACTGATCACGTGGCTGATCATGCACTGATCACGTGACTGATCATGCACTGATCACGTGGCTATCATGCACTGCTCACGTGGCTGATCATGCATGATCACAGCTACCATGTACTGGTCACGTGACTGATCATGCACTGATCGAGGCTGATCATGCACTGATCACGTCTATATCATGCACTGATCACATGACTGCCCATGCACTGATCACGTGGATGATCATACACTAATCATGTGACAGATCATGCACTGATCACGTGGCTGATCATGCACTGATACCGACTGAGCATGGACTGATCACATGACTATCATGTAGTGATCACGTGACTTAATGGCGCTGATCATGTGACTGATCATGCGCTGATCATGTTTGCTATCATACACTGATCATGTGCCTCTGGAGGCAATAAACAAAGAGCTGAGTAGGCACGAATCAAACAGTCAGCAGGCAATAATCATGGAACTCAGGTGTGAGGAATCATGCTGCTCAGCTGGCAATAATCAAGCAGCTGAACAGGCAGGAATTACGCAGCACAGCTGGCAATTGTCAAGCAGATGACAGGCAGGAATCGTGCAGCTCAGCTGGCAATTGTCAAGCAGATGAGCAGACAGTAATCACGCAGCTCAGCAGGCCCAGATCACGTGACTGAGCATGCACTGTTCACGTGGCTGATCATACACTGATCACGTGATGATCATGCACTGATCACTTGGATATCATGCACTGATCACGTGGCTGATCATGCACTGTTCACGTGGCTGATCATGCACTGATCACGTGGCTGATCATACACTGCTCACGTAACTGATCATGCACTGATCACGTGGCTATCATGCACTGATCACGTGGCTGAACATGCACTGTTCACGTGGCTGATCACACACCTGTCACGTGACATATCATGCACTGATCGCGTGGCACTCATGCACTGATCACGTGGCTGATCATACTCTGCTCACGTAACTCATGCACACATCACGTGGCTATCATGCACTGCTCACGTGGCTCGTCATGGAATGATCGCGTAGCAACCATATACTGGTCACGTGACTGATCATGCACTGATCACGTAATGATCATGCACTGTTCACGTGACTGATCATGTACTGATCACGTGACTGATCATGCACTGATCACGTGGCTATCATGCACTGCTCACGTGGCTGATCATGCAACGATCACGTGGCAACCATGTACTGGTCACGTGACTGATCATGCACTGATCACGTGATTGATCATGCACTGATCACGTGGCTCATCATGCACTGATCACGTGGCTGATCACACATGATCACGTGACTGATCATGCACTGATCACGTGGCTGATCATGCACTGATCACGTGGCTGATCATGCACTGATCACGTGGATATCATGCACTGATCGGCTATCATGCACTGATCACGTGGCTGATCATGCACTGATCACGTGGCTATCATGCACTGATCACGTGGATCATGCACTGATCACGTGGCTGATCATGCACTGATCACGTGGCTGATCATGCACTGATCACGTGGCTGATCATGCACTGATCACGTAACTGATCATGCACTGATCACGTGACTGATCATGCACTGATCACGTGGCTATCATGCACTGATCACGTGGCTGATCATGCACTGATCACGTGACTGATCATGCACTGATCACGTGACTGATCATGCACTGATCACGTGGCTATCATGCACTGATCACGTGGCTGATCATGCATGATCACGTAGCTATCATGCACTGGTCACGTGACTGATCATGCACTGATCACGTGACTGATCATGCACTGATCACGTCTATATCATGCACTGATCACATGACTGCCCATGCACTGATCACGTGGATGATCATACACTAATCTGTGACAGATCATGCACTGATCACGTGGCTGATCATGCACTGATACCGTGACTGAGCATGGACTGATCACATGACTATCATGTAGTGATCACGTGACTTAATGGCGCTGATCATGTGACTGATCATGCGCTGATCATGTTTGCTATCATACACTGATCATGTGCCTCTGGAGGCAATAAACAAAGAGCTGAGTAGGCACGAATCAAACAGTCAGCAGGCAATAATCATGGAACTCAGGTGTGAGGAATCATGCTGCTCAGCTGGCAATAATCAAGCAGCTGAGCAGGCAGGAATTACGCAGCACAGCTGGCAATTGTCAAGCAGATGACAGGCAGGAATCGTGCAGCTCAGCTGGCAATTGTCAAGCAGATGAGCAGACAGTAATCACGCAGCTCAGCAGGCCCAGATCACGTGACTGAGCATGCACTGTTCACGTGGCTGATCATACACTGATCACGTGATGATCATGCACTGATCACTTGGATATCATGCACTGATCACGTGGCTGATCATACACTGTTCACGTGTCTGACCATGCACTGATCACGTGGCTGATCATACACTGCTCACGTGACTGATCATGCACTGATCACGTGGCTATCATGCACTGATCACGTGGCTGAACATGCACTGTTCACGTGGCTGATCACACACCTGTCACGTGACATATCATGCACTGATCACGTGGCACTCATGCACTGATCACGTGGCTGATCATACTCTGCTCACGTAACTCATGCACACATCACGTGGCTATCATGCACTGCTCACGTGGCTCGTCATGGAATGATCACGTAGCAACCATATACTGGTCACGTGACTGATCATGCACAGATCACGTAAATGATCATGCACTGTTCACGTGACTGATCATGTACTGATCACGTGACTGATCATGCACTGATCACGTGGCTATCATGCTCTGCTCACGTGGCTGATCATGCAACGATCACGTAGCAACCATGTACTGGTCACGTGACTGATCATGCACTGATCACGTAATTGATCCTGCACTGATCACGTGGCTCATCATGCACTGATCACGTGGCTGATCACACATGTATCACGTGACTGATCATGCACTGATCACGTGGCTCTCATGCACTGATCACGTGGCTATCATGCACTGATCACGTGGATGATCACACACGTATCACATGACTGATCATGCACTGATCACGTGGCTATCATGCACTGATCACGTGGCTATCATGCACTGATCACGTGGCTGATCAGGCAATGATCACGTGCTACCATGTACTGGTCACGTGACTGATCATGCACTGATCACGTAATTGATCATGCACTGATCATGTGGCTGATCATGCACTGATCACGTGGCTGATCATGCACTGATCACGTAACTGATCATGCACTGATCACGTGACTGATCATGCACTGATCACGTGGCTATCATGCACTGATCACTTGGCTGGACATACACTGATCACGTCCTGGTCATGCACTGATCACGTGGCTGATCATGCACTGATCACGTGACTGATCATGCACTGATCACGTGACTGATCATGCACTGATCACGTGGCTATCATGCACTGCTCACGTGGCTGATCATGCCATGATCACGCAGCTACCATGTACTGGTCACATGACTGATCATGCACTGATCACGTGACTGATCATGCAGTGATCACGTGGCTATCATGAACTACTCACGTGGCTGATCATGCAATGATCATGTAGCTACCATGTACAGGTCACGTGAATGATCATACACCCATCAGGTGACTGATCATGCACTGATCACGTGGCTATCATGCACTGATCACGAGACTGATCATGCACTGATCACGTCTATATCATGCACTGATCACATGACTGCCCATGCACTGATCACGTGGATGATCATACACTAATCTTGTGACAGATCATGCACTGATCACGTGGCTGATCATGCACTGATACCGTGACTGAGCATGGACTGATCACATGACTATCATGTAGTGATCACGTGACTTAATGGCGCTGATCATGTGACTGATCATGCGCTGATCATGTTTGCTATCATACACTGATCATGTGCCTCTGGAGGCAATAAACAAAGAGCTGAGTAGGCGCGAATCAAACAGTCAGCAGGCAATAATCATGGAACTCAGGTGTGAGGAATCATGCTGCTCAGCTGGCAATAATCAAGCAGCTGAGCAGGCAGGAATTACGCAGCACAGCTGGCAATTGTCAAGCAGATGACAGGCAGGAATCGTGCAGCTCAGCTGGCAATTGTCAAGCAGATGAGCAGACAGTAATCACGCAGCTCAGCAGGCCCAGATCACGTGACTGAGCATGCACTGTTCACGTGGCTGATCATACACTGATCACGTGATGATCATGCACTGATCACGTGGCTATCATGCACTGATCACGTGGCTGATCATACACTGTTCACGTGTCTGACCATGCACTGATCACGTGGCTGATCATGCACTGCTCACGTAACTGATCATGCACTGATCACGTGGCTATCATGCACTGATCACGTGGCTGAACATGCACTGTTCGCGTGGCTGATCACACACCTGTCACGTGACATATCATGCACTGATCACGTGGCACTCATGCACTGATCACGTGGCTGATCATGCTCTGCTCACGTAACTCATGCACACATCACGTGGCTATCATGCACAGCTCACGTGGCTCGTCATGGAATGATCACGTGGCAACCATATACTGGTCACGTGACTGATCATGCAAAGATCACGTAAATGATCATGCACTGTTCACGTGACTGATCATGTACTGATCACGTGACTGATCATGCACTGATCACGTGGCTATCATGCTCTCACGTGGCTGATCATGCAACGATCACGTAGCAACCATGTACTGGTCACGTGACTGATCATGCACTGATCACGTAATTGATCCTGCACTGATCACGTGGCTCATCATGCACTGATCACGTGGCTGATCACACATGTATCACGTGACTGATCATGCACTGATCACGTGGCTCTCATGCACTGATCACGTGGCTGTCATGCACTGATCACGTGGATATCATGCACTGATCACGTGACTGATCACACACGTATCACATGACTGATCATGCACTGATCACGTGGCTATCATGCACTGATCACGTGGCTATCATGCACTGATCACGTGGCTGATCATGCAATGATCACGTAGCTACCATGTACTGGTCACGTGACTGATCATGCACTGATCACGTAATTGATCATGCACTGATCATGTGGCTGATCATGCACTGATCGCGTGGCTGATCATGCACTGATCACGTAACTGATCATGCACTGATCACGTGGCTGATCATGCACTGATCACGTGGCTATCATGCACTGATCACTTGGCTGACATACACTGATCACGTGCCTGGTCATGCACTGATCACGTGGCTGATCATGCACTGATCACGTGACTGATCATGCACTGATCACGTGTCTGATCATGCACTGATCACGTGGCTATCATGCACTGCTCACGTGGCTGATCATGCCATGATCACACAGCTACCATGTACTGGTCACATGACTGATCATGCACTGATCACGTGACTGATCATGCACTGATCACGTGGCTGATCATGCACTGCTCACGTGGCTGATCATGCAATGATCATGTAGCTACCATGTACAGGTCACGTGACTGATCATACACCCATCAGGTGACTGATCATGCACTGATCACGTGGCTATCATGCACTGATCACGAGACTGATCATGCACTGATCACGTCTATATCATGCACTGATCACGTGACTGCCCGTGCACTGATCACGTGGATGATCATACACTAATCACGTGACAGATCATGCACTGATCACGTGGCTGATCATGCACTGATACCGTGACTGAGCATGGACTGATCACATGACTATCATGTAGTGATCACGTGACTTAATGGCGCTGATCATGTGACTGATCATGCGCTGATCATGTTTGCTATCATACACTGATCATGTGCCTCTGGAGGCAATAAACAAAGAGCTGAGTAGGCACGAATCAAACAGTCAGCAGGCAATAATCATGGAACTCAGGTGTGAGGAATCATGCTGCTCAGCTGGCAATAATCAAGCAGCTGAGCAGGCAGGAATTACAGCAGCTGGCAATTGTCAAGCAGATGACAGGCAGGAATCGTGCAGCTCAGCTGGCAATTGTCAAGCAGATGAGCAGACAGTAATCACGCAGCTCAGCAGGCCCAGATCACGTGACTGAGCATGCACTGTTCACGTGGCTGATCATACACTGATCACGTGATGATCATGCACTGATCACTTGGATATCATGCACTGATCACGTGGCTGATCATGCACTGTTCACGTGTCTGACCATGCACTGATCACGTGGCTGATCATACACTGCTCACGTAACTGATCATGCACTGATCACGTGGCTATCATGCACTGATCACGTGGCTGAACATGCACTGTTCACGTGGCTGATCACACACCTGTCACGTGACATATCATGCACTGATCACGTGGCACTCATGCACTGATCACGTGGCTGATCATACTCTGCTCACGTGACTCATGCACACATCACGTGGCTATCATGCACTGCTCACGTGGCTCGTCATGGAATGATCACGTGGCAACCATATACTGGTCACGTGACTGATCATGCACTGATCACGTAAATGATCATGCACTGTTCACGTGACTGATCATACTGATCACGTGACTGATCATGCACTGATCACGTGGCTATCATGCACTGCTCACGTGGCTGATCATGCACGATCACGTAGCAACCATGTACTGGTCACGTGACTGATCATGCACTGATCACGTAACTGATCATGCACTGATCACGTGGCTGATCATGCACTGATCGCGTGGCTGATCATGCACTGATCACGTGGCTGATCATGCACTGATCACGTGGCTGATCATGCACTGATCACGTGGCTGATCATGCACTGATCACGTGGCTATCATGCACTGATCACGTGGCTGATCATGCACTGATCACGTAGCTATCATGTACTGATCACGTGACTGATCATGCACTGATCACGCACTGATCATGCACTGATCACGTGGCTGATCATGCACTGATCACGTGGCTGATCATGCACTGATCACGTGACTGATCATGCACTGATCACGTGACTGATCATGCACTGATCACGTGGCTATCATGCACTGATCACGTGGCTGATCATGCACTGATCACGTGACTGATCATGCACTGATCACGTGGCTGATCATGCACTGATCACGTGACTGATCATGCACTGATCACGTGGCTGATCATGCACTGATCACGTGACTGATCATGCACTGATCACGTGGCTCATGCACTGATCACGTGGCTGATCATGCATGATCACGGCTGATCATGCACTGATCATGACTGATCATGCACTGATCACGTGGCTGATCATGCACTGATCACGTGGCTGATCATGCACTGATCACGTGGCTGATCATGCACTGATCACGTGACTGATCATGCACTGATCACGTGGCTGATCATGCACTGATCACGTGACTGATCATGCACTGATCACGTGGCTATCATGCACTGATCACGTGGCTGATCATGCACTGATCACGTGTATCATGCACTGATCACGTAACTGATCATGCACTGATCACGTGACTGATCATGCACTGATCACGTGGCTGATCATGCACTGATCACGTGGCTGATCATGCACTGATCACGTGACTGATCATGCACTGATCACGTGGCTGATCATGCACTGATCACGTGGCTGATCATGCACTGATCACGTGGCTGATCATGCACTGATCACGTGGCTGATCACACTGATCACGTGACTGATCATGCACTGATCACGTGGCTGATCATGCACTGATCACGTGGCTGTCATGCACTGATCACGTGGCTATCATGCACTGATCACGTGGCTGATCATGCACTATCATGACTGATCATGCACTGATCACGTGGCTGATCATGCACTGATCACGTGGCTATCATGCACTGATCACGTGGCTGATCATGCACTGATCACGTGGCTGATCATGCACTGATCACGTGGCTGATCATGCACTGATCACGTGGCTGATCATGCACTGATCACGTGGCTGATCATGCACTGATCACGTGGCTGATCATGCACTGATCACGTAACTGATCATGCACTGATCACGTGACTGATCATGCACTGATCACGTGGCTGATCATGCACTGATCACGTGGCTGATCATGCACTGATCACGTGACTGATCATGCACTGATCACGTGGCTGATCATGCACTGATCACGTGGCTGATCATGCACTGCTCGCGTGGCTGATCATGCCATGATCACGCAGCTACCATGCACTGATCACGTGACTGATCATGCACTGATCACGGACTGATCATGCACTGATCACGTCTATATCCTGCACTGATCACATGACTGCCCATGCACTGATCACGTGGATGATCATACACTAATCATGTGACAGATCATGCACTGATCACGTGGCTGATCATGCACTGATACCGTGACTGAGCATGGACTGATCACAAGACTATCATGTAGTGATCACGTGACTTAATGGCGCTGATCATGTGACTGATCATGCGCTGATCATGTTTGCTATCATACACTGATCATGTGCCTCTGGAGGCAATAAACAAAGAGCTGAGTAGGCACGAATCAAACAGTCAGCAGGCAATAATCATGGAACTCAGCTGTGAGGAATCATGCTGCTCAGCTGGCAATAATCAAGCAGCTGAGCAGGCAGGAATTACGCAGCACAGCTGGCAATTGTCAAGCAGATGACAGGCAGGAATCGTGCAGCTCAGCTGGCAATTGTCAAGCAGATGAGCAGACAGTAATCACGCAGCTCAGCAGGCCCAGATCACGTGACTGAGCATGCACTGTTCACGTGGCTGATCATACACTGATCACGTGATGATCATGCACTGATCACTTGGATATCATGCACTGATCACGTGGCTGATCATACACTGTTCACGTGTCTGACCATGCACTGATCACGTGGCTGATCATACACTGCTCACGTAACTGATCATGCACTGATCACGTGGCTATCATGCACTGATCACGTGGCTGAACATGCACTGTTCACGTGGCTGATCACGCACCTGTCACGTGACATATCATGCACTGATCACGTGGCACTCATGCACTGATCACGTGGCTGATCATACTCTGCTCACGTAACTCATGCACACATCACGTGGCTATCATGCACTGCTCACGTGGCTCGTCATGGAATGATCACGTGGCAACCATATACTGGTCACGTGACTGATCATGCAGATCACGTAAATGATCATGCACTGTTCACGTGACTGATCATGCACTGATCACGTGACTGATCATGCACTGATCACGTGGCTATCATGCTCTGCTCACGTGGCTGATCATGCAACGATCACGTGGCAACCATGTACTGGTCACGTGACTGATCATGCACTGATCGCGTAATTGATCATGCACTGATCACGTGGCTGATCATGCACTGATCACGTGGCTGATCACACATGTATCACGTGACTGATCATGCACTGATCACGTGGCTCTCATGCACTGATCACGTGGCTGTCATGCACTGATCACGTGGATATCATGCACTGATCACGTGGCTGATCATGCACTGATCACGTGGCTGATCATGCACTGATCACGTGGCTATCATGCACTGTCACGTGGCTGATCATGCACTGATCACGTGACTGATCATGCACTGATCACGTGTACTGATCATGCACTGATCACGTGGCTGATCATGCACTGATCACGTAACTGATCATGCACTGATCACGTGACTGATCATGCTGATCACGTGGCTGATCATGCACTGATCACGTGGCTATCATGCACTGATCACGTGGCTGATCATGCACTGATCACGTGGCTATCATGCACTGATCACGTGGCTGATCATGCACTGATCACGTGACTGATCATGCACTGATCACGTGGCTGATCATGCACTGATCACGTGGCTATCATGCACTGATCACGTAACTGATCATGCACTGATCACGTGGCTGATCATGCACTGATCACGTGGCTATCATGCACTGATCACGTAGCTATCATGCACTGATCACGTGGCTGATCATGCAATGATCACGTGCTTCATGTACTGATCACGTGGCTGATCATGCACTGATCACGTAATTGATCATGCACTGATCACGTGGCTGATCATGCACTGATCACGTGGCTGATCATGCACTGATCACATGACTGATCATGCACTGATCACGTGACTGATCATGCACTGATCACGTGGCTATCATGCACTGATCACGTGGCTGATCATGCACTGATCACGTGGCTGATCATGCACTGATCACGTGGCTGATCATGCACTGATCACGTGACTGATCATGCACTGATCACGTGTCTGATCATGCACTGATCACGTGGCTATCATGCACTGATCACGTGGCTGATCATGCCATGATCACGCAGCTACCATGTACTGGTCACGTGACTGATCATGCACTGATCACGTGACTGATCATGCAGTGATCACGTGGCTATCATGCACTACTCACGTGGCTGATCATGCAATGATCATGTAGCTACCATGTACTGGTCACGTGAATGATCATACACCCATCAGGTGACTGATCATGCACTGATCACGTGGCTATCATGCACTGATCACGAGACTGATCATGCACTGATCACGTCTATATCATGCACTGATCACGTGACTGCCCATGCACTGATCACGTGGATGATCATACACTAATCATGTGACAGATCATGCACTGATCACGTGGCTGATCATGCACTGATACCGTGACTGAGCATGGACTGATCACATGACTATCATGTAGTGATCACGTGACTTAATGGCGCTGATCATGTGACTGATCATGCGCTGATCATGTTTGCTATCATACACTGATCATGTGCCTCTGGAGGCAATAAACAAAGAGCTGAGTAGGCACGAATCAAACAGTCAGCAGGCAATAATCATGGAACTCAGGTGTGAGGAATCATGCTGCTCAGCTGGCAATAATCAAGCAGCTGAGCAGGCAGGAATTACGCAGCACAGCTGGCAATTGTCAAGCAGATGACAGGCAGGAATCGTGCAGCTCAGCTGGCAATTGTCAAGCAGATGAGCAGACAGTAATCACGCAGCTCAGCAGGCCCTGATCACGTGACTGAACATGCACTGTTCACGTGGCTGATCATACACTGATCACGTAATGATCATGCACTGATCACTTGGATATCATGCACTGATCACGTGGCTGATCATACACTGTTCACGTGTCTGACCATGCACTGATCACGTGGCTGATCATACACTGCTCACGTAACTGATCATGCACTGATCACGTGGCTATCATGCACTGATCACGTGGCTGAACATGCACTGTTCACGTGGCTGATCACACACCTGTCACGTGACATATCATGCACTGATCACGTGGCACTCATGCACTGATCACGTGGCTGATCATACTCTGCTCACGTAACTCATGCACACATCACGTGGCTATCATGCACTGCTCACGTGGCTCGTCTTGGAATGATCACGTAGCAACCATATACTGGTCACGTGACTGATCATGCACAGATCACGTAAATGATCATGCACTGTTCACGTGACTGATCATGTACTGATCACGTGACTGATCATGCACTGATCACGTGGCTATCATGCTCTGCTCACGTGGCTGATCATGCACACGATCACGTAGCAACCATGTACTGGTCACGTGACTGATCATGCACTGATCACGTAATTGATCCTGCACTGATCACGTGGCTCATCATGCACTGATCACGTGGCTGATCACACATGTATCACGTGACTGATCATGCACTGATCACGTGGCTCTCATGCACTGATCACGTGGCTGTCATGCACTGATCACGTGGATATCATGCACTGATCACGTGGCTGATCACCACGTGATCACATGACTGATCATGCACTGATCACGTGGCTATCATGCACTGATCACGTGGCTATCATGCACTGATCACGTGGCTGATCAGCAATGATCGTAGCTACCATGTACTGGTCACGTGACTGATCATGCACTGATCACGTGTGATCATGCTGATCATGTGGCTGATCATGCACTGATCGCGTGGCTGATCATACACTGATCACATGACTGACCATGCACTGATCACGTGACTGATCATGCACTGATCACGTGGCTATCATGCACTGATCACTTGGCTGACATACACTGATCACGTGCCTGGTCATGCACTGATCACGTGGCTGATCATGCACTGATCACGTGACTGATCATGCACTGATCTCGTGTCTGATCATGCACTGATCACGTGGCTATCATGCACTGCTCACGTGGCTGATCATGCCATGATCACGCAGCTACCATGGACTGGTCACATGACTGATCATGCACTGATCACGTGACTGATCATGCACTGATCACGTGGCTATCATGAACTACTCACGTGGCTGATCATGCAATGATCACGTAGCTATCATGTACAGGTCACGTGAATGATCATACAACCATCAGGTGACTGATCATGCACTGATCACGTGGCTATCATGCACTGATCACGAGACTGATCATGCACTGTTCACGTCTATATCATGCACTGATCACATGACTGCCATGCACTGATCACGTGGATGATCATACACTGATCTTGTGACAGATCATGCACTGATCACGTGGCTGATCATGCACTGATACCGTGACTGAGCATGGACTGATCACATGACTATCATGTAGTGATCACGTGACTTAATGGCGCTGATCATGTGACTGATCATGCACTGATCATGTTTGCTATCATACACTGATCATGTGCCTCTAGAGGCAATAAACAAAGAGCTGAGTAGGCACGAATCAAACAGTCAGCAGGCAATAATCATGGAACTCAGGTGTGAGGAATCATGCTGCTCAGCTGGCAATAATCAAGCAGCTGAACAGGCAGGAATTATGCAGCACAGCTGGCAATTGTCAAGCAGATGACAGGCAGGAATCGTGCAGCTCAGCTGGCAATTGTCAAGCAGATGAGCAGACAGTAATCACGCAGCTCAGCAGGCCCTGATCACGTGACTGAGCATGCACTGTTCCCGTGGCTGATCATACACTGATCACGTGATGATCATGCACTGATCACTTGGATATCATGCACTGATCACGTGGCTGATCATACACTGTTCACGTGTCTGACCATGCACTGATCACGTGGCTGATCATACACTGCTCACGTAACTGATCATGCACTGATCGCGTGGCTATCATGCACTGATCACGTGGCTGAACATGCACTGTTCACGTGGCTGATCACACACTGTCACGTGACATATCATGCACTGATCACGTGGCACTCATGCACTGATCACGTGGCTGATCATACTCTGCTCACGTAACTCATGCACACATCCCGTGGCTATCATGCACTGCTCACGTGGCTCGTCATGGAATGATCACGTAGCAACCATATACTGGTACGTGACTGATCATGCAAAGATCACGTAAATGATCATGCACTGTTCACGTGACTGATCATGTACTGATCACGTGACTGATCATGCACTGACCACGTGGCTATCATGCTCTGCTCACGTGGCTGATCATGCAGCGATCACGTAGCAACCATGTACTGGTCACGTGACTGATCATGCACTGATCACGTGATTGATCCTGCACTGATCACGTGGCTCATCATGCACTGATCACGTGGCTGATCACACATGTATCACGTGACTGATCATGCACTGATCCCGTGGCTCTCGTGCACTGATCACGTGGCTGTCATGCACTGATCACGTGGATATCATGCACTGATCACGTGTCTGATCACACACGTATCACATGGCTGATCATGCACTGATCACGTGGCTATCATGCACTGATCACGTGGCTATCATGCACTGATCACGTGGCTGATCATGCACTGATCACGTGACTGATCATGCACTGATCACGTGGCTGATCATGCACTGATCGTGTGGCTGATCATGCACTGATCACGTGGCTGATCGCTGATCATGCACTGATCACGTGGCTGATCATGCCTGATCACGTGGCTATCATGCACTGATCACGTGGCTGACATACACTGATCACGTGCCTGATCATGCACTGATCACGTGGCTGATCATGCACTGATCACGTGTGATCATGCACTGATCTCGTGTCTGATCATGCACTGATCACGTGGCTATCATGCACTACGTGGCTGATCATGCAATGATCACGCAGCTATGTACTGGTCACGTGACTGATCATGCACTGATCACGTGACTGATCATGCACTGATCACGTGGCATCATGCACTGATCACGTGGCTGATCATGCAATGATCATGCAGCTACCATGTACAGGTCACGTGAATGATCATACACCCATCAGGTGACTGATCATGCACTGATCACGTGGCTATCATGCACTGATCACGTGACTGATCATGCACTGATCACGTCTATATCATGCACTGATCACATGACTGCCGTGCACTGATCACGTGGATGATCATGCACTGATCTTGTGACAGATCATGCACTGATCACGTGGCTGATCATGCACTGATACCGTGACTGAGCATGGACTGATCACATGACTATCATGTAGTGATCACGTGACTTAATGGCGCTGATCATGTGACTGATCATGCGCTGATCATGTTTGCTATCATACACTGATCATGTGCCTCTGGAGGCAATAAACAAAGAGCTGAGTAGGCACGAATCAAACAGTCAGTAGGCAATAATCATGGAACTCAGGTGTGAGGAATCATGCTGCTCAGCTGGCAATAATCAAGCAGCTGAGCAGGCAGAAATTACGCAGCACAGCTGACAATTGTCAAGCAGATGACAGGCAGGAATCGTGCAGCTCAGCTGGCAGTTGTCAAGCAGATGATCAGACAGTAATCACGCAGCTCAGCATGCCCAGATCACGTGACTGAGCATGCACTGTTCACGTGGCTGATCATACACTGATCACGTGATGATCATGCACTGATCACTTGGATGTCATGCACTGATCACGTGGCTGATCATACACTGATCACGTGTCTGACCATGCACTGATCACGTGGCTGATCATGCACTGATCACGTAACTGATCATGCACTGATCACGTGGCTATCATGCACTGATCACGTGGCTGAACATGCACTGTTCACGTGGCTGATCACACACTGTCACGTGACAATCATGCACTGATCACGTGGCACTCATGCACTGATCACGTGGCTGATCATACTCTGCTCACGTGACTCATGCACACATCACGTGGCTATCATGCACTGCTCACGTGGCTGTCATGGAATGATCACGTAGCAACCATATACTGGTACGTGACTGATCATGCAAAGATCACGTAAATGATCATGCACTGATCACGTGACTGATCATGTACTGATCACGTGACTGATCATGCACTGATCACGTGGCTATGTGCTCTGGTCACGTGACTGATCATGCACTGATCACGCAATGATGTGCTGATCACGTGGCTCATCATGCACTGATCGCGTGGCTGATCACACATGTATCACGTGACTGATCATGCACTGATCACGTAGCTCTCATGCACTGATCACGTGGCTGATCATGCACTGATCACGTGGATATCATGCACTGATCACGTGGCTGATCACACACGTATCACGTGACTGATCATGCACTGATCACGTGGCTATCATGCACTGATCGCGTGGCTATCATGCACTGATCACGTGGCTGATCAGGCCATGATCACGTAGCTACCATGTACTGGTCACGTGACTGATCATGCACTGATCACGTAATTGATCATGCACTGATCATGTGGCTGATCATGCACTGATCACGTGGCTGATCATGCACTGATCACATAACTGATCATGCACTGATCACGTGACTGATCATGCACTGATCGCGTGGCTATCATGCACTGATCACGTGGCTGGACATGCACTGATCACGTGCTGATCATGCACTGATCACGTGGCTGATCATGCACTGATCACGTGACTGATCATGCACTGATCCGTGGCTGATCATGCACTGATCACGTGGCTACCATGCACTGCTCACGTGGCTGATCATGCATGATCACGTGGCTACATGTCACTGGTCACATGGCTGGATCATGCTGATCACGTGGCTGATCATGCAGTGATCACGTGGCTACATGTACTGGTCACGTGAATGATCATGCACCCATCAGGTGACTGATCATGCACTGATCGCGTGGCTATCATGCACTGATCACGAGACTGATCATGCACTGTTCACGTCTATATCATGCACTGATCACATGACTACCCGTGCACTGATCACGTGGATGATCATACACTAATCTTGTGACAGATCATGCACTGATCACGTGGCTGATCATGCACTGATACCGTGACTGAGCATGGACTGATCACATGACTATCATGTAGTGATCACGTGACTTAATGGCGCTGATCATGTGACTGATCATGCGCTGATCATGTTTGCTATCATACACTGATCATGTGCCTCTGGAGGCAATAAACAAAGAGCTGAGTAGGCACGAATCAAACAGTCAGCAGGCAATAATCATGGAACTCAGTGTGAGGAATCATGCTGCTCAGCTGGCAATAATCAAGCAGCTGAGCAGGCAGGAATCATGCAGCACAGCTGGCAATTGTCAAGCAGATGAGCAGACAGTAATCACGCAGCTCAGCAGGCCCAGATCACGTGACTGAGCATGCACTGTTCACGTGGCTGATCATACACTGATCACGTGATGATCATGCACTGATCACGTGGATATCATGCACTGATCACGTGGCTGATCATGCACTGTTCACGTGTCTGACCATGCACTGATCACGTGGCTGATCATACACTGCTCACGTAACTGATCATGCACTGATCACGTGGCTATCATGCACTGATCACGTGGCTGAACATGCACTGTTCACGTGGCTGATCCACACCTCACGTGACATATCATGCACTGATCACGTGGCACTCATGCACTGATCACGTGGCTGATCATACTCTGCTCACGTAACTCATGCACACATCACGTGGCTATCATGCACTGCTCACGTGGCTCGTCATGGAATGATCACGTAGCACATATACTGGCAATGACTGATCATGCAAAGATCACGTAAATGATCATGCACTGTTCCGTGACTGATCATGTACTGATCACGTGACTGATCATGCACTGACCGCGTGGCTATCATGCTCTGCTCGTGGCTGATCATGCAGCGATCACGTAACCATGTACTGGTCACGTGACTGATCATGCACTGATCACGTAATTGATCCTGCACTGATCGTGGCTCATCATGCACTGATCACGTGGCTGATCACACATGTATCGCGTGACTGATCATGCACAGATCCCGTGGCTCTCATGCACTGATCACGTGGCTATCATGCACTGATCCGTGGATATCATGCACTGATCACGTGGCTGATCCCGTATCACATGACTGATCATGCTGATCGTGGCTATCATGCACTGATCACTGGCTATCATGCACTGATCACGTGGCTGATCATGCACTGATCGCGTAGCTGAATGCACTGATCACGTGACTGATCATGCACTGATCACGTAATGATCATGCACTGATCACCTGGCTGATCATGCACTGATCACGTGACTGATGCACGTCACATCACTGATCATGCACTGATCACGTGACTGATCATGCACTGATCACGTGGCTGATCATGCACTGATCACGTGGCTGATCATGCACTGATCACGTGACTGATCATGCACTGATCACGTGTCTGATCATGCACTGATCACGTGGCTATCATGCACTGCTCACGTGGCTGATCATGCCATGATCACGAGCTACCATGTACTGGTCACATGACTGATCATGCACTGATCACGTGACTGATCATGCAGTGATCACGTAGCTATCATGAACTACTCACGTGGCTGATCGTGCAATGATCATGTAGCTACCATGTACAGGTCACGTGAATGATCATACACCCATCAGGTGACTGATCATGCACTGATCACGTGGCTATCATGCACTGATCGAGACTGATCATGCACTGTTCACGTCTATCATGCACTGATCACATGACTGCCCGTGCACTGATCACGTGGATGATCATACACTAATCTTGTGACAGATCATGCACTGATCACGTGGCTGATCATGCACTGATACCGTGACTGAGCATGGACTGATCACATGACTATCATGTAGTGATCACGTGACTTAATGGCGCTGATCATGTGACTGATCATGCGCTGATCATGTTGCTATCATACACTGATCACGTGCCTCTGGAGGCAATAAACAAAGAGCTGAGTAGGCACGAATCAAACAGTCAGCAGGCAATAATCATGGAACTCAGGTGTGAGGAATCATGCTGCTCAGCTGGCAATAATCAAGCAGCTGAGCAGGCAGGAATTACGCAGCACAGCTGGCAATTGTCAAGCAGATGACAGGCAGGAATCGTGCAGCTCAGCTGGCAATTGTCAAGCAGATGAGCAGACAGTAATCACGCAGCTCAGCAAGCCCAGATCACGTGACTGAGCATGCACTGTTCACGTGGCTGGACATACACTGATCACGTGCTGATCATGCACTGATCACGTGGATATCATGCACTGATCACGTGGCTGATCATGCACTGTTCACGTGTCTGACCATGCACTGATCACGTGGCTGATCATGCACTGCTCACGTAACTGATCATGCACTGATCACGTGGCTATCATGCACTGATCACGTGGCTGAACATGCACTGTTCACATGGCTGATCACACACCTGTCACGTGACATATCATGCACTGATCACGTGGCACTCATGCACTGATCACGTGGCTGATCATGCTCTGCTCACGTAACTCATGCACACATCACGTGGCTATCATGCACTGCTCGCGTGGCTCGTCATGGAATGATCACGTAGCAACCATATACTGGTAACGTGACTGATCATGCAAAGATCACGTAAATGATCATGCACTGTCACGTGACTGATCATGTACTGATCACGTGGCTGATCATGCACTGATCACGTGGCTATCATGCTCTGCTCCGTGGCTGATCATGCAGATCACGTAGCAACCATGTACTGGTCACGTGACTGATCATGCACTGATCACGTAATTGATCCTGCACTGATCACGTGGCTCATCATGCACTGATCACGTGGCTGATCACACATGTATCACGTGACTGATCATGCACTGATCCGTGGCTCTCATGCACTGATCACGTAGCTATCATGCACTGATCGCGTGGCTGATCATGCACTGATCACGTGGCTGATCACACACTGTCACGTGACAGATCATGCACTGATCACGTGGCATCATGCACTGATCACGTGGCTGATCATCACTGATCACGCTCATGCACCGATCACGTGGCTATCATGCACTGATCACGTGGCTGATCAGGCAATGATCACATAACTACCATGTACTGGTCACGTGACTGATCATGCACTGATCACGTAACTGATCATGCACTGATCACGTGGCTGATCATGCACTGATCACGTGGCTGATCATGCACTGATCACGTGACTATCATGCACTGATCACGTGGCTGATCATGCACTGATCACGTGGCTATCATGCACTGATCACGTGGCTGGACATGCACTGATCACGTGCTGGATCCACTGATCACGTGACTGATCATGCACTGATCACGTGGCTGATCATGCACTGATCACGTGACTGATCATGCACTGATCACGTGGCTATCATGCACTGATCACGTGGCTGATCATGCACTGATCACGTGGCTATCATGCACTGATCACGTGACTGATCATGCACTGATCACGTAACTGATCATGCACTGATCGCGTGGCTATCATGCACTGATCACGTGGCTGATCATGCACAGTTCACGTGGCTGATCATACACTGTCACGTGACTGATCATGCACTGATCACGTGGCACTCATGCACTGATCACGTGGCTGATCATGCACTGATCACGTGCTCATGCACTGATCACGTGGCTATCATGCACTGATCACGTGGCTGATCATGCACTGATCACGTAGCTACCATGTACTGATCATGTGGCTGATCATGCACTGATCACGTGACTGATCATGCACTGATCAAGTGGCTGATCATGCACTGATCACGTGGCTGATCATGCACTGATCACGTGACTATCATGCACTGATCACGTGGCTGATCATGCACTGATCACGTGACTGATCACACTGATCACGTGGCTATCATGCACTGATCACGTGGCTATCATGCACTGATCACGTGGCTGATCATGCACTGATCACGTAGCTCATGCACTGATCACGTGGCTATCATGCACTGATCACGTGGCTGATCATGCATGATCACGTAGCTACCATGTACTGATCACGTGACTGATCATGCACTGATCATCAAATGATCATGCGCATTCTGCAATGACTGATCATGCACTGATCACGTGACTGATCATGCACTGATCACGTAGCTATCATGCACTGATCACGTGGCTGATCATGCACTGATCACGTGGCTAACCATGCACTGATCACGTGACTGATCATGCACTGATCACGTAATTGATCATGCACTGATCACGTGGCTGATCATGCACTGATCACGTGGCTGATCACACACTGATCACGTGACTGATCATGCACTGATCACGTGGCTGATCATGCACTGATCACGTGGCTGATCATGCACTGATCACGTGGCTATCATGCACCGATCACGTGGCTGATCATACACTGCTCACGTGACTGATCATGCACTGATCACGTGGCTATCATGCACTGATCACGTGGCTGATCATGCACTGATCACGTGGCTGATCATACACTGTCACGTGACATATATGCACTGATCATCGTGGCACTCATGCACTGATCACGTGGCTGATCATGCACTGATCACGTGACTCATGCACAGATCACGTGGCTATCATGCACGGCTCACGTGGCTGATCATGGCATGATCACGTAGCTACCATGTACTGGTCACGTGACTGATCATGCACTGATCACGTAATTGATCATGCACTGATCACGTGACTGATCATGCACTGATCACGTGGCTGATCATGCACTGATCCACGTGGCTATCATGCACTGATCACGTGGCTGATCATGCACGATCACGTGACCATGCTGATCCGTGACTGATCATGCACTGATCACGTGGCTGATCATGCACTGATCACGTGGCTGATCATGCACTGATCACGTGGCTGATCACACATGATCACGTGACTGATCATGCACTGATCACGTGGCTCTCATGCACTGATCACGTGGCTGATCATGCACTGATCACGTGGCTATCATGCACTGATCACGTGGCTGATCATGCACGTATCACATGACTGATCATGCACTGATCACGTGACTATCATGCACTGGTCACGTGGCTATCATGCACTGCTCACGTGGCTGATCATGCAATGATCACAGCTACCATGTACTGGTCACGTGACTGATCATGCACTGATCGCGTAATTGATCATGCACTGATCATGTGGCTGATCATGCACTGATCACGTGGCTGATCATGCACTGATCACGTAACTGATCATGCACTGATCACGTGGCTGATCATGCACTGATCGCGTGGCTATCATGCACTGATCACGTGGCTGGCATGCACTGATCACGTGACTGATCATGCACTGCTCACGTGGCTCATCATGCACTGATCACGTGACTGATCATGCACTGATCACGTGGCTGATCATGCACTGATCGTGACTGATCATGCAGTGATCACGGGCTATCATGCACTACTCACGTGGCTGATCATGCACTGATCATGTAGCTACCATGTACAGGTCACGTGAATGATCATACACTGATCAGGTGACTGATCATGCACTGATCACGTGGCTATCATGCACTGATCACGTGGCTGATCATGCACTGATCATGTAGCTATCATGCACTGGTCACGTGACTGATCATGCACTGTTCACGTCTAATCATGCACTGATCACATGACTGCCCGTGCACTGATCACGTGGATGATCATACACTAATCTTGTGACAGATCATGCACTGATCACGTGGCTGATCATGCACTGATACCGTGACTGAGCATGGACTGATCACATGACTATCATGTAGTGATCACGTGACTTAATGGCGCTGATCATGTGACTGATCATGCGCTGATCATGTTTGCTATCATACACTGATCATGTGCCTCTGGAGGCAATAAACAAAGAGCTGAGTAGGCGCGAATCAAACAGTCAGCAGGCAATAATCATGGAACTCAGGTGTGAGGAATCATGCTGCTCAGCTGGCAATAATCAAGCAGCTGAGCAGGCAGGAATTACGCAGCACAGCTGACAATTGTCAAGCAGATGACAGGCAGGAATCGTGCAGCTCAGCTGGCAATTGTCAAGCAGATGAGCAGACAGTAATCACGCAGCTCAGCAGGCCCAGATCCCGTGACTGAGCATGCACTGTTCCCGTGGCTGATCATACACTGATCACGTGATGATCATGCACTGATCACTTGGATATCATGCACTGATCACGTGGCTGATCATGCACTGTTCACGTGTCTGACCATGCACTGATCACGTGGCTGATCATGCACTGCTCACGTAACTGATCATGCACTGATCACGTGGCTATCATGCACTGATCACGTGGCTGAACATGCACTGTTCACGTGGCTGATCACACACGTGTCACGTGACATATCATGCACTGATCACGTGGCACTCATGCACTGATCACGTGGCTGATCATACTCTGCTCATGTAACTCATGCACACATCACGTGGCTATCATGCACTGCTCACGTGGCTCGTCATAGAATGATCACGTAGCAACCATATACTGGTAACGTGACTGATCATGCAAATATCACGTAAATGATCATGCACTGTTCACGTGACTGATCATGTACTGTTCACGTGACTGATCATGCACTGACCACGTGGCTATCATGCTCTGCTCACGTGGCTGATCGTGCAACGATCACGTAGCAACCATGTACTGGTCACGTGACTGATCATGCACTGATCACGTAATTGATCCTGCACTGATCACGTAGCTCATCATGCACTGATCACGTGGCTGATCACACATGTATCACGTGACTGATTATGCACTGATCACGTGGCTCTCATGCACTGATCGTGGCTGTCATGCACTGATCACGTGGCTGATCATGCACTGATCACGTGACTATCATGCACTGATCACGTGGCACTCATGCACTGATCACGTGGCTGATCATGCACTGATCACGTGATTCATGCACTGATCACGTGGCTGATCACACTGATCGTGACTGATCATGCACTGATCACGTGGCTATCATGCACTGATGCTTGACTGATCATACACTGATCACGTGCCTGGTCATGCACTGATCACGTGGCTGATCATGCACTGATCCGTGACTGATCATGCACTGATCACGTGGCTATCATGCACTGATCACGTGGCTGATCATGCACTGATCACGTGGCTGATCACATCACGTGACTATCATGCGCTGATCACATGATATCATGCACTGATCACGTGGCTGATCATGCACTGATCACGTGACTCAGCAGCATCCATCAGCTATCATGCACTGATCACGTGGCTGATCATGCACTGATCATCGTGGCTATCATATACTGATCACGTGACTGATCATGCACTGATCACGTAACTGATCATGCACTGGTCACGTGACTGATCATGCACTGATCACGTGACTAATCATGCACTGATCACGTGGCTATCATGCACTGCTCACGTGGCTGATCATGCACGATCACATGGCTACCATGTACTGGTCAGTGACTGATCATGCAGTGATCACGTAGTGATCATGCACTGATCACGTGGCTGATCATGCACTGATCACGTGGCTGATCATACGCTAGATCCCGTGACTGATCATGCACTGATCACGTGGCTATCATGCACTGATCACGTGGCTGATCATGCACTGATCACGTGGCTGACATGCACTGATCACGTGGCTGATCATGCACTGCTCACATCTGATCATGCACTGATCACGTGGCTATCATGCACTGATCACGTGGCTGAACATGCACTGATCACGTGGCTGATCACACACTGTCACGTGACTGCTCATGCACTGATCACGTGGAGCTCATGCACTGATCACGTGGCTGATCATACTCTGCTCACGTAACTCATCACGCATCACGTGGCTATCATGCACTGCTCACGTGGCTGTCATGGAATGATCACGTAGCTACCATATACTGGTAACGTGACTGATCATGCAAAGATCACGTTTCTGATCATGCACTGTTCACGTGTCTGATCATGTACTGATCACGTGACTGATCATGCACTGATCACGTGGCTATCATGCACTGATCACGTGGCTGTCATGCACTGATCACGTGGCTGATCACACACTGTCACGTGACATATCATGCACTGATCACGTGGCTATCATGCACTGATCACGTGGCTGATCATGCACTGATCACGTGACTCATGCACTGATCACGTGGCTATCATGCACTGATCACGTGGCTCATCATGCACTGATCACGTAGCTATCATATACTGGTCACGTGACTGATCATGCACGATCACGTAAATGATCATGCACTGATCACGTGACTGATCATGCACTGATCACGTGACTGATCATGCACTGATCACGTGGCTATCATGCACTGATCACGTGGCTGATCATGCGATCACGTAGCTACCATGTACTGTCACGTGACTGATCATGCACTGATCACGTGATTGATCATGCACTGATCACGTGGCTGATCATGCACTGATCACGTGACTGATCATGCACTGATCACGTGACTGATCATGCACTGATCACGTGACTATCATGCACTGATCACGTGGCTGATCATGCACTGATCACGTGGCTATCATGCACTGATCACGTGGCTGATCATACACCGATCACGTGACTGATCATGCACTGATCACGTGGCTATCATGCACTGATCACGTGGCTGATCATGCACTGATCACGTGGCTGATCACACACTGATCACGTGACTATCATGCACTGATCACGTGGCACTCATGCACTGATCACGTGGCTGATCATGCACTGATCACGTAACTCATGCACATCACGTGGCTATCATGCACTGCTCACGTGGCTCGTCATGGAATGATCACGTAGCAACCATATACTGGTCACGTGACTGATCATGCAAAGATCACGTAAATGATCATGCACTGTTCACGTGACTGATCATGCACTGATCACGTGACTGATCATGCACTGATCACGTGGCTATCATGCACTGATCACGTGGCTGATCATGCACGATCACGTAGCAACCATGTACTGGTCACGTGACTGATCATGCACTGATCACGTGATTGATCCTGCACTGATCACGTGGCTCATCATGCACTGATCACGTGGCTGATCATGCATGTATCACGTGACTGATCATGCACTGATCACGTGGCTCTCATGCACTGATCACGTGGCTGTCATGCACTGATCACGTGGATATCATGCACTGATCACGTGGCTGATCACACACGTATCACATGACTGATCATGCACTGATCACGTGGCTATCATGCACTGATCACGTGGCTATCATGCACTGATCACGTGGCTGATCATGCACTGATCACATGCCTATCATGTGCTAGTCACGTGGCTGATCATGCACTGATCACGTAATTGATCATGCACTGATCACGTGGCTGATCATGCACTGATCACGTGGCTGATCATGCACTGATCACATAACTGATCATGCACTGATCACGTGACTGATCATGCACTGATCACGTGGCTATCATGCACTGATCACTTGGCTGGACATACACTGATCACGTGCTGGTCATGCACTGATCACGTGGCTGATCATGCACTGATCACGTGACTGATCATGCACTGATCTCGTGTCTGATCATGCACTGATCACGTGACTGATCATGCACTGATCACGTGGCTATCATGCACTGCTCACGTGGCTGATCATGCCATGATCACGCGGCTACCATGTACTGGTCACATGACTGATCATGCACTGATCACGTGACTGATCATGCAGTGATCACGTGGCTATCATGCACTACTCACGTGGCTGATCATGCAATGATCATGTAGCTACCATGTACAGGTCACGTGAATGATCATACACCCATCAGGTGACTGATCATGCACTGATCACGTGGCTATCATGCACTGATCACGAGACTGATCATGCACTGATCACGTCTATATCATGCACTGATCACATGACTGCCCATGCACTGATCACGTGGATGATCATACACTAATCTTGTGACAGATCATGCACTGATCACGTGGCTGATCATGCACTGATACCGTGACTGAGCATGGACTGATCACATGACTATCATGTAGTGATCACGTGACTTAATGGCGCTGATCATGTGACTGATCATGCGCTGATCATGTTTGCTATCATACACTGATCATGTGCCTCTGGAGGCAATAAACAAAGAGCTGAGTAGGCACGAATCAAACAGTCAGCAGGCAATAATCATGGAACTCAGGTGTGAGGAATCATGCTGCTCAGCTGGCAATAATCAAGCAGCTGAGCAGGCAGGAATTACGCAGCACAGCTGGCAATTGTCAAGCAGATGACAGGCAGGAATCGTGCAGCTCAGCTGGCAATTGTCAAGCAGATGAGCAGACAGTAATCACGCAGCTCAGCAGGCCCAGATCACGTGACTGAGCATGCACTGTTCACGTGGCTGATCATACACTGATCACGTGATGATCATGCACTGATCACTTGGATATCATGCACTGATCACGTGGCTGATCATACACTGTTCACGTGTCTGACCATGCACTGATCACGTGGCTGATCATACACTGCTCACGTAACTGATCATGCACTGATCACGTGGCTATCATGCACTGATCACGTGGCTGAACATGCACTGTTCACGTGGCTGATCACACACCTGTCACGTGACATATCATGCACTGATCACGTGGCACTCATGCACTGATCACGTGGCTGATCATACTCTGCTCACGTAACTCATGCACACATCACGTGGCTATCATGCACTGCTCACGTGGCTCGTCATGGAATGATCACGTAGCAACCATATACTGGTCACGTGACTGATCATGCACAGATCACGTAAATGATCATGCACTGTTCACGTGACTGATCATGTACTGATCACGTGACTGATCATGCACTGATCACGTGGCTATCATGCTCTGCTCACGTGGCTGATCATGCAACGATCACGTAGCAACCATGTACTGGTCACGTGACTGATCATGCACTGATCACGTAATTGATCCTGCACTGATCACGTGGCTCATCATGCACTGATCACGTGGCTGATCGTGACTGATCATGCACTGATCACGTGGCTCTCATGCACTGATCACGTGGCTGTCATGCACTGATCACGTGGATATCATGCACTGATCACGTGGCTGATCACACGTATCACATGACTGATCATGCACTGATCACGTGGCTATCATGCACTGATCACGTGGCTATCATGCACTGATCACGTGGCTGGCAATGATCACGTAGCTACCATGTACTGGTCACGTGACTGATCATGCACTGATCACGTAACTGATCATGCACTGATCATGTGGCTGATCATGCACTGATCACGTGGCTGATCATGCACTGATCACATAACTGATCATGCACTGATCACGTGACTGATCATGCACTGATCACGTGGCTATCATGCACTGATCATGGCTGACATGCACTGATCACGTGCATGCACTGATCACGTGGCTGATCATGCACTGATCACGTGGCTGATCATGCACTGATCGTGTCTGATCATGCACTGATCACGTGGCTGATCATGCACTGATCACGTGACTGATCATGCAGTGATCACGTGGCTATCATGAACTACTCACGTGGCTGATCATGCAATGATCATGTAGCTACCATGTACAGGTCACGTGAATGATCATACACCCATCAGGTGACTGATCATGCACTGATCGCGTGGCTATCATGCACTGATCACGAGACTGATCATGCACTGTTCACGTCTATATCATGCACTGATCACATGACTGCCCATGCACTGATCACGTGGATGATCATGCACTAATCTTGTGACAGATCATGCACTGATCACGTGGCTGATCATGCACTGATACCGTGACTGAGCATGGACTGATCACATGACTATCATGTAGTGATCACGTGACTTAATGGCGCTGATCATGTGACTGATCATGCGCTGATCATGTTTGCTATCATACACTGATCATGTGCCTCTGGAGGCAATAAACAAAGAGCTGAGTAGGCACGATCAAACAGTCAGCAGGCAATAATCATGGAACTCAGGTGTGAGGAATCATGCTGCTCAGCTGGCAATAATCAAGCAGCTGAGCAGGCAGGAATTACGCAGCACAGCTGGCAATTGTCAAGCAGATGACAGGCAGGAATCGTGCAGCTCAGCTGGCAATTGTCAAGCAGATGAGCAGACAGTAATCACGCAGCTCAGCAGGCCCAGATCACGTGACTGAGCATGCACTGTTCACGTGGCTGATCATACACTGATCACGTGATGATCATGCACTGATCACTTGGATATCATGCACTGATCACGTGGCTGATCATACACTGTTCACGTGTCTGACCATGCACTGATCACGTGGCTGATCATACACTGCTCACGTAACTGATCATGCACTGATCACGTGGCTATCATGCACTGATCACGTGTGATCATGCACTGATCACGTGGCTGATCATGCACTGATCACGTGGCTGATCATGCACTGATCACGTGACTGATCATGCTGATCACGTGGCTATCATGCACTGATCACGTGGCTGATCATGCTGATCACGTGGCTGATCACACTGATCACGTGACTATCATGCACTGATCACGTGGCATCATGCACTGATCACGTGGCTGAATGCACTGTCACGTGACTCATGCATGAACTGATCATGCACTGATCACGTGGCTATCATGCACTGCTCACGTGGCTGATCATGCACGATCATGTAACCATGTACTGATCACGTGACTGATCATGCACTGATCACGTAATTGATCATGCACTGATCACGTGGCTCATCATGCACTGATCACGTGGCTGATCACACTATCACGTGACTGATCATGCACTGATCCGTGGCTCTCATGCACTGATCACGTGGCTGTCATGCACTGATCACGTGGATATCATGCACTGATCATGTGGCTGATCACACACTGTCACATGACTGATCATGCACTGATCACGTGGCTATCATGCACTGATCACGTGGCTATCATGCACTGATCACGTGGCTGATCATGCAATGATCACGTGGCTATCATGCACACGTAACTGATCATGCACTGATCACGTAATTGATCATGCACTGATCACGTGGCTGATCATGCACTGATCGCGTGGCTGATCATGCACTGATCACGTAACTGATCATGCACTGATCACGTGACTGATCATGCACTGATCACGTGGCTGATCATGCACTGATCACGTGGCTGATCATGCACTGATCACGTGACTGATCATGCACTGATCACGTGTCTGATCATGCACTGATCACGTGGCTATCATGCACTGCACGTGGCTGATCATGCCATGATCACGCAGCTACCATGTACTGGTCACATGACTGATCATGCACTGATCACGTGACTGATCATGCAATCACGTGGCTATCATGAACTACTCACGTGGCTGATCATGCAATGATCATGTAGCTACCATGTACAGGTCACGTGAATGATCATACACCCATCAGGT
The DNA here is from genome assembly GCF_032452875.1 of Bos javanicus. Taxonomy (NCBI): domain Eukaryota; kingdom Metazoa; phylum Chordata; class Mammalia; order Artiodactyla; family Bovidae; genus Bos; species Bos javanicus. The sequence continues at coordinate 203,162 of NW_026893915.1, read as the reverse complement.
GACTGATCATGCACTGATCACGTGGCTATCATGCACTGATCACGAGACTGATCATGCACTGTTCACGTCTATATCATGCACTGATCACATGACTGCCCGTGCACTGATCACGTGGATGATCATACACTAATCTTGTGACAGATCATGCACTGATCACGTGGCTGATCATGCACTGATACCGTGACTGAGCATGGACTGATCACATGACTATCATGTAGTGATCACGTGACTTAATGGCGCTGATCATGTGACTGATCATGCGCTGATCATGTTTGCTATCATACACTGATCATGTGCCTCTGGAGGCAATAAACAAAGAGCTGAGTAGGCACGAATCAAACAGTCAGCAGGCAATAATCATGGAACTCAGGTGTGAGGAATCATGCTGCTCAGCTGGCAATAATCAAGCAGCTGAGCAGGCAGGAATTACGCAGCACAGCTGGCAATTGTCAAGCAGATGACAGGCAGGAATCGTGCAGCTCAGCTGGCAATTGTCAAGCAGATGAGCAGACAGTAATCACGCAGCTCAGCAGGCCCAGATCACGTGACTGAGCATGCACTGTTCACGTGGCTGATCATACACTGATCACGTGATGATCATGCACTGATCACTTGGATATCATGCACTGATCACGTGGCTGATCATACACATTCACGTGTCTGACCATGCACTGATCACGTGGCTGATCATACACTGCTCACGTAACTGATCATGCACTGATCACGTGGCTATCATGCACTGATCACGTGGCTGAACATGCACTGTTCACGTGGCTGATCACACTGTCACGTGACATATCATGCACTGATCACGTGGCACTCATGCACTGATCACGTGGCTGATCATACTCTGCTCACGTAACTCATGCACACATCACGTGGCTATCATGCACTGCTCACGTGGCTCGTCATGGAATGATCACGTAGCAACCATATACTGGTCACGTGACTGATCATGCAAAGATCACGTAAATGATCATGCACTGTTCGTGACTGATCATGTACTGATCACGTGACTGATCATGCACTGATCACGTGGCTATCATGCACTGCACGTGGCTGATCATGCAACGATCACGTAGCAACCATGTACTGGTCACGTGACTGATCATGCACTGATCACGTGATGATCATGCACTGATCACGTGGCTCATCATGCACTGATCACGTGGCTGATCACACATGTATCACGTGACTGATCATGCACTGATCACGTGGCTCTCATGCACTGATCACGTGGCTGATCATGCACTGATCACGTGGATATCATGCACTGATCACGTGGCTGATCATGCACTGATCACGTAACTGATCATGCACTGATCGTGGCTGATCATGCACTGATCACGTGGCTGATCATGCATGATCACGTGACTGATCATGCACTGATCACGTGGCTCTCATGCACTGATCACGTGGCTGATCATGCACTGATCACGTGATCATGCACTGATCATGTGGCTGATCATGCACGTATCACATGACTGATCATGCACTGATCACGTGGCTGATCATGCACTGATCACGTGGCTATCATGCACTGATCACGTGGCTGATCATGCAATGATCACGTAGCTACCATGTACTGGTCACGTGACTGATCATGCACTGATCACGTAATTGATCATGCACTGATCATGTGGCTGATCATGCACTGATCACGTGGCTGATCATGCACTGATCACATAACTGATCATGCACTGATCACGTGACTGATCATGCACTGATCACGTGGCTATCATGCACTGATCACTTGGCTGGACATACACTGATCACGTGCCTGGTCATGCTGATCACGTGGCTGATCATGCACTGATCACGTGACTGATGCTGATCTCGTGGCTGATCATGCACTGATCGTGTCTGATCATGCACTGATCAGCGTGGCTATCATGCACTGCTCACGTGGCTGATCATGCCATGATCACGCAGCACTACCATGTACTGGTCACATGACTGATCATGCACTGATCACGTGACTGATCATGCACTGATCACGTGGCTATCATGAACTACTCACGTGGCTGATCATGCAATGATCATGTAGCTACCATGTACAGGTCACGTGAATGATCATACACCCATCAGGTGACTGATCATGCACTGATCACGTGGCTATCATGCACTGATCACGAGACTGATCATGCACTGTTCACGTCTATATCATGCACTGATCACATGACTGCCGTGCACTGATCACGTGGATGATCATACACTAATCTTGTGACAGATCATGCACTGATCACGTGGCTGATCATGCACTGATACCGTGACTGAGCATGGACTGATCACATGACTATCATGTAGTGATCACGTGACTTAATGGCGCTGATCATGTGACTGATCATGCGCTGATCATGTTTGCTATCATACACTGATCATGTGCCTCTGGAGGCAATAAACAAAGAGCTGAGTAGGCACGAATCAAACAGTCAGGCAATAATCATGGAACTCAGGTGTGAGGAATCATGCTGCTCAGCTGGCAATAATCAAGCAGCTGAGCAGGCAGGAATTACGCAGCACAGCTGGCAATTGTCAAGCAGATGACAGGCAGGAATCGTGCAGCTCAGCTGGCAATTGTCAAGCAGATGAGCAGACAGTAATCACGCAGCTCAGCAGGCCAGATCACGTGACTGAGCATGCACTGTTCACGTGGCTGATCATACACTGATCACGTGTCTGACCATGCACTGATCACGTGGCTGATCATACACTGCTCACGTAACTGATCATGCACTGATCACGTGGCTATCATGCACTGATCACGTGGCTGAACATGCACTGTTCACGTGGCTGATCACACACTGTCACGTGACATATCATGCACTGATCACGTGGCACTCATGCACTGATCACGTGGCTGATCATACTCTGCTCACGTAACTCATGCACACATCACGTGGCTATCATGCACTGCTCACGTGGCTCGTCATGGAATGATCACGTAGCAACCATATACTGGTCACGTGACTGATCATGCACAAGATCACGTAAATGATCATGCACTGTTCACGTGACTGATCATGTACTGATCACGTGACTGATCATGCACTGATCACGTGGCTATCATGCTCTGCTCACGTGGCTGATCATGCAACGATCACGTAGCAACCATGTACTGGTCACGTGACTGATCATGCACTGATCACGTAATGATCTGCACTGATCACGTGGCTCATCATGCACTGATCACGTGGCTGATCACATGTATCACGTGACTGATCATGCACTGATCCGTGGCTCTCATGCACTGATCACGTGGCTGTCATGCACTGATCACGTGGATATCATGCACTGATCACGTGGCTGATCACACACTGATCACATGACTGATCATGCACTGATCACGTGGCTATCATGCACTGATCACGTGGCTATCATGCACTGATCACGTGGCTGATCATGCAATGATCACGTAGCTACCATGTACTGGTCACGTGACTGATCATGCACTGATCACGTAATTGATCATGCACTGATCATGTGGCTGATCATGCACTGATCACGTGGCTGATCATACACTGATCACATGACTGATCATGCACTGATCACGTGACTGATCATGCACTGATCACGTGGCTATCATGCACTGATCACTTGGCTGATCATACACTGATCACGTGCCTGATCATGCACTGATCACGTGGCTGATCATGCACTGATCACGTGACTGATCATGCACTGATCGTGTCAGTCATGCACTGATCACAGTGGCTGATCATGCACTGATCACGTGACTGATCATGCACTGATCACGTGGCTATCATGCACTACTCACGTGGCTGATCATGCAATGATCATGTAGCTACCATGTACAGGTCACGTGAATGATCATACACCCATCAGGTGACTGATCATGCACTGATCACGTGGCTATCATGCACTGATCACGAGACTGATCATGCACTGATCACGTCTATATCATGCACTGATCACATGACTGCCCATGCACTGATCGTGGATGATCATACACTAATCATGTGCAGATCATGCACTGATCACGTGGCTGATCATGCACTGATACCGTGACTGAGCATGGACTGATCACATGACTATCATGGTGATCACGTGACTTAATGGCGCTGATCATGTGACTGATCATGCACTGATCATGTTTGCTATCATACACTGATCATGTGCCTCTGGAGGCAATAAACAAAGAGCTGAGTAGGCACGAATCAAACAGTCAGCAGGCAATAATCATGGAACACAGGTGTGAGGAATCATGCTGCTCAGCTGGCAATAATCAAGCAGCTGATCAGGCAGGAATCGTGCAGCTCAGCTGGCAATTGTCAAGCAGATGAGCAGACAGTAATCACGCAGCTCAGCAGGCACTGATCACGTGACTGAGCATGCACTGATCACGTGGCTGATCATGCACTGATCACGTGTGATCATGCACTGATCACGTGGCTATCATGCACTGATCACGTGGCTGATCATGCACTGATCACGTGACTGATCATGCACTGATCACGTGTCTGATCATGCACTGATCACGTGGCTATCATGCACTGATCACGTGGCTGATCATGCATGATCACGCTGCTACATGCACTGGTCACATGACTGATCATGCACTGATCACGTGACTGATCATGCACTGATCACGTGGCTATCATGCACTACTCACGTGGCTGATCATGCAATGATCATGTAGCTACCATGTACAGGTCACGTGAATGATCATACACCCATCAGGTGACTGATCATGCACTGATCACGTGGCTATCATGCACTGATCACGAGACTGATCATGCACTGATCACGTCTATATCATGCACTGATCACATGACTGCCATGCACTGATCACGTGGATGATCATACACTGATCATGTGACAGATCATGCACTGATCACGTGGCTGATCATGCACTGATACCGTGACTGAGCATGGACTGATCACATGACTATCATGTAGTGATCACGTGACTTAATGGCACTGATCATGTGACTGATCATGCGCTGATCATGTTTGCTATCATACACTGATCATGTGCCTCTGGAGGCAATAAACAAAGAGCTGAGTAGGCACGAATCAAACAGTCAGCAGGCAATAATCATGGAACTCAGGTGTGAGGAATCATGCTGCTCAGCTGGCAATAATCAAGCAGCTGAGCAGGCAGGAATTACGCAGCACAGCTGGCAATTGTCAAGCAGATGACAGGCAGGAATCGTGCAGCTCAGCTGGCAATTGTCAAGCAGATGAGCAGACAGTAATCACGCAGCTCAGCAGGCCCTGATCACGTGACTGAGCATGCACTGTTCACGTGGCTGATCATACACTGATCACGTGATGATCATGCACTGATCACTTGGATATCATGCACTGATCACGTGGCTGATCATACACTGTTCACGTGTCTGACCATGCACTGATCACGTGGCTGATCATACACTGCTCACGTAACTGATCATGCACTGATCACGTGGCTATCATGCACTGATCACGTGGCTGAACATGCACTGTTCACGTGGCTGATCACACACTGTCACGTGACATATCATGCACTGATCACGTGGCACTCATGCACTGATCACGTGGCTGATCATACTCTGCTCACGTAACATGCACACATCATGGCTATCATGCACTGCTCACGTGGCTCGTCATGGAATGATCACGTAGCAACCATATGCACTGGTCATGACTGATCATGCAAAGATCACGTAAATGATCATGCACTGTTCACGTGACTGATCATGTACTGATCACGTGACTGATCATGCACTGATCACGTGGCTATCATGCACTGCTCACGTGGCTGATCATGCACGATCACGTAGCAACCATGTACTGGTCACGTGACTGATCATGCACTGATCACGTAATTGATCCTGCACTGATCACGTGGCTCATCATGCACTGATCACGTGGCTGATCACACATGTATCACGTGACTGATCATGCACTGATCACGTGGCTCTCATGCACTGATCACGTGGCTGTCATGCACTGATCACGTGGATATCATGCACTGATCACGTGGCTGATCACACACATCACATGACTGATCATGCACTGATCATGGCTATCATGCACTGATCACGTGGCTATCATGCACTGATCACGTGGCTGATCATGCAATGATCACGTAGCTATGTACTGGTCACGTGACTGATCATGCACTGATCACGTAATTGATCATGCACTGATCATGTGGCTGATCATGCACTGATCACGTGGCTGATCATGCACTGATCACATAACTGATCATGCACTGATCACGTGACTGATCATGCACTGATCACGTGGCTATCATGCACTGATCACGTGGCTGATCATACACTGATCACGTGCCTGATCATGCACTGATCACGTGGCTGATCATGCACTGATCACGTGACTGATCATGCACTGATCACGTGGCTGATCATGCACTGATCACGTGACTGATCATGCACTGATCACGTGACTGATCATGCACTGATCACGTGGCTATCATGCACTGCTCACGTGGCTGATCATGCATGATCACGCAGCTACCATGTACTGGTCACATGACTGATCATGCACTGATCACGTGACTGATCATGCACTGATCACGTGGCTATCATGCACTACTCACGTGGCTGATCATGCAATGATCATGTAGCTACCATGTACAGGTCACGTGAATGATCATACACCCATCAGGTGACTGATCATGCACTGATCACGTGGCTATCATGCACTGATCACGAGACTGATCATGCACTGATCACGTCTATATCATGCACTGATCACATGACTGCCCATGCACTGATCACGTGGATGATCATACACTAATCATGTGACAGATCATGCACTGATCACGTGGCTGATCATGCACTGATACCGTGACTGAGCATGGACTGATCACATGACTATCATGTAGTGATCACGTGACTTAATGGCGCTGATCATGTGACTGATCATGCGCTGATCATGTTTGCTATCATACACTGATCATGTGCCTCTGGAGGCAATAAACAAAGAGCTGAGTAGGCACGAATCAAACAGTCAGCAGGCAATAATCATGGAACTCAGGTGTGAGGAATCATGCTGCTCAGCTGGCAATAATCAAGCAGCTGAGCAGGCAGGAATTACGCAGCACAGCTGGCAATTGTCAAGCAGATGACAGGCAGGAATCGTGCAGCTCAGCTGGCAATTGTCAAGCAGATGAGCAGACAGTAATCACGCAGCTCAGCAGGCCCTGATCACGTGACTGAGCATGCACTGTTCACGTGGCTGATCATACACTGATCACGTGATGATCATGCACTGATCACTTGGATATCATGCACTGATCACGTGGCTGATCATACACTGTTCACGTGTCTGACCATGCACTGATCACGTGGCTGATCATACACTGCTCACGTAACTGATCATGCACTGATCACGTGGCTATCATGCACTGATCACGTGGCTGAACATGCACTGTTCACGTGGCTGATCACACACCTGTCACGTGACATATCATGCACTGATCACGTGGCACTCATGCACTGATCACGTGGCTGATCATACTCTGCTCACGTAACTCATGCACACATCACGTGGCTATCATGCACTGCTCACGTGGCTGTCATGGAATGATCACGTAGCAACCATATACTGGTCACGTGACTGATCATGCACTGATCACGTAAATGATCATGCACTGTTCACGTGACTGATCATGCACTGATCACGTGACTGATCATGCACTGATCACGTGGCTATCATGCACTGATCACGTGGCTGATCATGCACTGATCACGTGGCTACCATGCACTGATCACGTGGCTGATCATGCACTGATCACGTGACTGATCATGCACTGATCACGTGGCTGATCATGCACTGATCACGTGGCTGATCATGCACTGATCACGTGGCTGATCATGCACTGATCACGTGGCTACCATGCACTGATCACGTGGCTGATCATGCACTGATCACGTGATTGATCATGCACTGATCACGTGGCTGATCATGCACTGATCACGTGGCTGATCATGCACTGATCACGTACTGATCATGCACTGATCACGTGACTGATCATGCACTGATCACGTTGCTATCATGCACTGATCACGTGGCTGATCATGCACTGATCACGTGCTGATCATGCACTGATCACGTGGCTGATCATGCACTGATCACGTGACTGATCATGCACTGATCACGTGCTGATCATGCACTGATCACGTGACTGATCATGCACTGATCACGTGGCTATCATGCACTGATCACGTGGCTGATCATGCACTGATCACGTGGCTGATCACACTGATCACGTGACTATCATGCACTGATCACGTGGCCTCATGCACTGATCACGTGGCTGATCATACACTGCTCACGTGACTCATGCACTGATCACGTGGCTATCATGCACTGATCACGTGGCTGTCATGCAATGATCACGTAGCTATCATGCACTGGTCACGTGACTGATCATGCACTGATCACGTAAATGATCATGCACTGATCTGATCATGTACTGATCACGTGACTGATCCTCCACTGATCACGTGGCTATCATGCACTGATCACGCGGCTGATCACGCAATGATCACGTAGCAACCATGTACTGGTCACGTGACTGATCATGCACTGATCACGTATTGATCATGCACTGATCACGTGGCTGATCATGCACTGATCACGTGGCTGATCATACACTGATCACGTGACTGATCATGCACTGATCACGTGGCTATCATGCACTGATCACGTGGCTGTGCTGATCACGTGGCTATCATGCACTGATCACGTGGCTGATCATACACTGCTCACGTAACTGATCATGCACTGATCACGTGGCTATCATGCACTGATCACGTGGCTGAACATGCACTGTTCACGTGGCTGATCACACACCTGTCACGTGACATATCATGCACTGATCACGTGGCACTCATGCACTGATCACGTGGCTGATCATACTCTGCTCACGTAACTCATGCACACATCACGTGGCTATCATGCACTGCTCACGTGGCTCGTCATGGAATGATCACGTAGCTACCATATACTGGTCACGTGACTGATCATGCAGATCACGTAAATGATCATGCACTGTTCACGTGACTGATCATGCACTGATCACGTGACTGATCATGCACTGATCACGTGGCTATCATGCACTGCACGTGGCTGATCATGCACGATCACGTAGCAACCATGTACTGGTCACGTGACTGATCATGCACTGATCACGTAATTGATCATGCACTGATCACGTGGCTCATCATGCACTGATCACGTGGCTGATCACACATGTATCACGTGACTGATCATGCACTGATCACGTGACTCATGCACTGATCACGTGGCTGTCATGCACTGATCGTGGATATCATGCACTGATCACGTGGCTGATCACACACTATCATGACTGATCATGCACTGATCACGTGGCTATCATGCACTGATCACGTGGCTATCATGCACTGATCACGTGGCTGATCATGCAATGATCATAGCTACATGACTGATCACGTGACTGATCATGCACTGATCACGTGATTGATCATGCACTGATCACGTGGCTGATCATGCACTGATCACGTGGCTGATCATGCACTGATCACATGACTGATCATGCACTGATCACGTGACTGATCATGCACTGATCACGTGGCTATCATGCACTGATCACGTGGCTGATCATGCACTGATCACGTGGCTGATCATGCACTGATCACGTGGCTGATCATGCACTGATCACGTGACTGATCATGCACTGATCACGTGACTGATCATGCACTGATCACGTGACTGATCATGCACTGATCACGTGGCTATCATGCACTGATCACGTGGCTGATCATGCATGATCAAGCTACCATGTACTGCACATGACTGATCATGCACTGATCACGTGACTGATCATGCACTGATCACGTGGCTATCATGCACTGATCACGTGGCTGATCATGCACTGATCACGTAGCTATCATGCACTGATCACGTGAATGATCATGCACTGATCACGTGACTGATCATGCACTGATCACGTGGCTGATCATGCACTGATCACGTGACTGATCATGCACTGATCACGTGACTGATCATGCACTGATCACGTGACTGATCATGCACTGATCACGTGACTGATCATGCACTGATCACGTGGCTATCATGCACTGCTCACGTGGCTGATCATGCACTGATCACGTGGCAACCATGTACTGGTCACGTGACTGATCATGCACTGATCACGTAATTGATCATGCACTGATCACGTGGCTCATCATGCACTGATCACGTGGCTGATCATGCATATCCGTGACTGATCATGCACTGATCACGTGGCTATCATGCACTGATCACGTGGCTGTCATGCACTGATCACGTGGATATCATGCACTGATCACGTGGCTGATCACACACGTATCACATGACTGATCATGCACTGATCACGTGGCTGATCATGCACTGATCACGTGGCTATCATGCACTGATCACGTGGCTGATCAGCAATGATCACGTGCTACCATGTACTGGTCACGTGACTGATCATGCACTGATCACGTAATTGATCATGCACTGATCATGTGGCTGATCATGCACTGATCACGTGGCTGATCATACACTGATCACGTAACTGATCATGCACTGATCACGTGACTGATCATGCACTGATCACGTGGCTATCATGCACTGATCACGTGGCTGACATACACTGATCACGTGCCTGATCATGCACTGATCACGTGGCTGATCATGCACTGATCACGTGACTGATCATGCACTGATCACGTGTCTGATCATGCACTGATCACGTGGCTGATCATGCACTGATCACGTGACTGATCATGCATGATCACGTGGCTATCATGCACTACTCACGTGGCTGATCATGCAATGATCATGTAGCTACCATGTACAGGTCACGTGAATGATCACACCCATCAGGTGACTGATCATGCACTGATCACGTGGCTATCATGCACTGATCACGAGACTGATCATGCACTGTTCACGTCTATATCATGCACTGATCACATGACTGCCCATGCACTGATCACGTGGATGATCATACACTAATCTTGTGACAGATCATGCACTGATCACGTGGCTGATCATGCACTGATACCGTGACTGAGCATGGACTGATCACATGACTATCATGTAGTGATCACGTGACTTAATGGCGCTGATCATGTGACTGATCATGCGCTGATCATGTTTGCTATCATACACTGATCATGTGCCTCTGGAGGCAATAAACAAAGAGCTGAGTAGGCACGAATCAAACAGTCAGCAGGCAATAATCATGGAACTCAGGTGTGAGGAATCATGCTGCTCAGCTGGCAATAATCAAGCAGCTGAGCAGGCAGGAATTACGCAGCACACTGGCAATTGTCAAGCAGATGACAGGCAGGAATCGTGCAGCTCAGCTGGCAATTGTCAAGCAGATGAGCAGACAGTAATCACGCAGCTCAGCAGGCCCAGATCACGTGACTGAGCATGCACTGTTCACGTGGCTGATCATACACTGATCACGTGATGATCATGCACTGATCACTTGGATATCATGCACTGATCACGTGGCTGATCATACACTGTTCACGTGTCTGACCATGCACTGATCACGTGGCTGATCATACACTGCTCACGTAACTGATCATGCACTGATCACGTGGCTATCATGCACTGATCACGTGGCTGAACATGCACTGTTCACGTGGCTGATCACACACCTGTCACGTGACATATCATGCACTGATCACGTGGCACTCATGCACTGATCACGTGGCTGATCATACTCTGCTCACGTAACTCATGCACACATCACGTGGCTATCATGCACTGCTCACGTGGCTGATCATGGAATGATCACGTGTACCATATACTGGTCACGTGACTGATCATGCACTGATCACGTAAATGATCATGCACTGTTCACGTGACTGATCATGTACTGATCACGTGACTGATCATGCACTGATCACGTGGCTATCATGCTCTGCTCACGTGGCTGATCATGCAACGATCACGTAGCAACCATGTACTGGTCGCGTGACTGATCATGCACTGATCACGTAATTGATCCTGCACTGATCACGTGGCTCATCATGCACTGATCACGTGGCTGATCACACATGTATCACGTGACTGATCATGCACTGATCACGTGGCTCTCATGCACTGATCACGTGGCTGTCATGCACTGATCACGTGGATATCATGCACTGATCACGTGGCTGATCACACACTGATCACGTGACTGATCATGCACTGATCACGTGGCTATCATGCACTGATCACGTGGCTGATCATGCACTGATCACGTGGCTATCATGCACTGATCACGTGGCTATCATGCACTGATCACGTGGCTGATCATGCACTGATCACGTGTCATGCTGATCACGTGGCTGATCATGCACTGATCACGTAATTGATCATGCACTGATCACGTGGCTGATCATGCACTGATCACGTGGCTGATCATGCACTGATCACGTAACTGATCATGCACTGATCACGTGACTGATCATGCACTGATCACGTGGCTATCATGCACTGATCACGTGGCTGATCATGCACTGATCACGTGCCTGATCATGCACTGATCACGTGGCTGATCATGCACTGATCACGTGACTGATCATGCACTGATCACGTGGCTGATCATGCACTGATCACGTGGCTGATCATGCACTGATCACGTGACTGATCATGCACTGATCACGTGGCTATCATGAACTACTCACGTGGCTGATCATGCAATGATCATGCTACATGTACAGGTCACGTGAATGATCATACACCCATCAGGTGACTGATCATGCACTGATCACGTGGCTATCATGCACTGATCACGAGACTGATCATGCACTGATCACGTCTATATCATGCACTGATCACATGACTGCCCATGCACTGATCACGTGGATGATCATACACTAATCTTGTGACAGATCATGCACTGATCACGTGGCTGATCATGCACTGATACCGTGACTGAGCATGGACTGATCACATGACTATCATGTAGTGATCACGTGACTTAATGGCGCTGATCATGTGACTGATCATGCGCTGATCATGTTTGCTATCATACACTGATCATGTGCCTCTGGAGGCAATAAACAAAGAGCTGAGTAGGCACGAATCAAACAGTCAGCAGGCAATAATCATGGAACACAGTGTGAGGAATCATGCTGCTCAGCTGGCAATAATCAAGCAGCTGAGCAGGCAGGAATTACGCAGCACAGCTGGCAATTGTCAAGCAGATGACAGGCAGGAATCGTGCAGCTCAGCTGGCAATTGTCAAGCAGATGAGCAGACAGTAATCACGCAGCTCAGCAGGCCCAGATCAAGTGACTGAGCATGCACTGTTCACGTGGCTGATCATACACTGATCACGTGATGATCATGCACTGATCACGTGGATATCATGCACTGATCACGTGGCTGATCATACACTGTTCACGTGTCTGACCATGCACTGATCACGTGGCTGATCATGCACTGCTCACGTAACTGATCATGCACTGATCACGTGGCTATCATGCACTGATCACGTGGCTGATCATGCACTGATCACGTGGCTGATCACACACCTGTCACGTGACATATCATGCACTGATCACGTGGCACTCATGCACTGATCACGTGGCTGATCATACACTGATCACGTAACTCATGCACTCATCACGTGGCTATCATGCACTGATCACGTGGCTGATCATGGAATGATCACGTAGCAACCATATACTGATCACGTGACTGATCATGCACTGATCACGTAAATGATCATGCACTGTTCACGTGACTGATCATGCACTGATCACGTGACTGATCATGCACTGATCACGTGGCTATCATGCACTGCTCACGTGGCTGATCGCATACGATCACGTAGCAACCATGTACTGGTCACGTGGCTGATCATGCACTGATCACGTAATTGATCATGCACTGATCACGTGGCTCATCATGCACTGATCACGTGGCTGATCACATGTATCACGTGACTGATCATGCACTGATCACGTGGCTCTCATGCACTGATCACGTGGCTGATCATGCACTGATCACGTGGATATCATGCACTGATCACGTGGCTGATCACACACGTATCACGTGACTGATCATGCACTGATCACGTGGCTATCATGCACTGATCACGTGGCTATCATGCACTGATCACGTGGCTGATCATGCACTGATCGCGTGGCTATCATGCACTGATCACGTAACTGATCATGCACTGATCACGTGGCTGATCATGCACTGATCACGTGGCTGATCATGCACTGATCACGTGGCTATCATGCACTGATCACGTGGCTGATCACACACTATCACATGACTGATCATGCACTGATCACGTGGCTATCATGCACTGATCACGTGGCTATCATGCACTGATCACGTGGCTGATCATGCACTGATCACGTAGCTACCATGTACTGGTCACGTGACTGATCATGCACTGATCACGTAATTGATCATGCACTGATCACGTGGCTGATCATGCACTGATCACGTGGCTGATCATGCACTGATCACGTGACTGATCATGCACTGATCACGTGACTGATCATGCACTGATCACGTGGCTATCATGCACTGATCACGGCTGACATACACTGATCACGTGCCTGGTCATGCACTGATCACGTGGCTGATCATGCACTGATCACGTGACTGATCATGCACTGATCACGTGTCTGATCATGCACTGATCACGTGGCTATCATGCACTGCTCACGTGGCTGATCATGCATGATCACAGCTACCATGTACTGGTCATGACTGATCATGCACTGATCACGTGACTGATCATGCACTGATCACGTGGCTATCATGCACTACTCACGTGGCTGATCATGCAATGATCATGTAGCTACCATGTACAGGTCACGTGAATGATCATACACCCATCAGGTGACTGATCATGCACTGATCACGTGGCTATCATGCACTGATCACGTGACTGATCATGCACTGATCACGTCTATATCATGCACTGATCACATGACTGCCCGTGCACTGATCACGTGGATGATCATACACTAATCTTGTGACAGATCATGCACTGATCACGTGGCTGATCATGCACTGATACCGTGACTGAGCATGGACTGATCACATGACTATCATGTAGTGATCACGTGACTTAATGGCGCTGATCATGTGACTGATCATGCGCTGATCATGTTTGCTATCATACACTGATCATGTGCCTCTGGAGGCAATAAACAAAGAGCTGAGTAGGCACGAATCAAACAGTCAGCAGGCAATAATCATGGAACTCAGGTGTGAGGAATCATGCTGCTCAGCTGGCAATAATCAAGCAGCTGAGCAGGCAGGAATTACGCAGCACAGCTGGCAATTGTCAAGCAGATGACAGGCAGGAATCGTGCAGCTCAGCTGGCAATTGTCAAGCAGATGAGCAGACAGTAATCACGCAGCTCAGCAGGCCCAGATCACGTGACTGAGCATGCACTGTTCACGTGGCTGATCATACACTGATCACGTGATGATCATGCACTGATCGCTTGGATATCATGCACTGATCACGTGGCTGATCATACACTGTTCACGTGTCTGACCATGCACTGATCACGTGGCTGATCATACACTGCTCACGTAACTGATCATGCACTGATCACGTGGCTATCATGCACTGATCACGTGGCTGATCATGCACTGTTCACGTGGCTGATCACACACTGTCACGTGACATATCATGCACTGATCACGTGGCACTCATGCACTGATCACGTGGCTGATCATACTCTGCTCACGTAACTCATGCACACATCACGTGGCTATCATGCACTGCTCACGTGGCTGTCATGGAATGATCACGTAGCAACCATATACTGGTACGTGACTGATCATGCACTGATCAAATGATCATGCACTGTTCACGTGACTGATCATGCACTGATCACGTGACTGATCATGCACTGATCACGTGGCTATCATGCACTGCTCACGTGGCTGATCATGCACGATCACGTAGCAACCATGTACTGGTCACGTGACTGATCATGCACTGATCACGTAATTGATCATGCACTGATCACGTGGCTCATCATGCACTGATCACGTGGCTGATCACACATGTATCACGTGACTGATCATGCACTGATCACGTGGCTCTCATGCACTGATCACGTGGCTGATCATGCACTGATCACGTGGATATCATGCACTGATCACGTGGCTGATCACGTATCACATGACTGATCATGCACTGATCACGTGGCTATCATGCACTGATCACGTGGCTATCATGCACTGATCACGTGGCTGATCATGCACTGATCACGTGGCTACCATGTACTGGTCACGTGACTGATCATGCACTGATCACGTGCTGATCATGCACTGATCATGTGGCTGATCATGCACTGATCACGTGGCTGATCATGCACTGATCATGACTGATCATGCACTGATCACGTGGCTGATCATGCACTGATCACGTGACTGATCATGCACTGATCACGTGACTGATCATGCACTGATCACGTGGCTATCATGCACTGATCACGTGGCTGACTGATCACTGTCATGCACTGATCACGTGGCTGATCATGCACTGATCACGTGACTGATCATGCACTGATCACGTGACTGATCATGCACTGATCACGTGGCTATCATGCACTGATCACGTGGCTGATCATGCACTGATCACGCGGCTACCATGTACTGGTCACGTGGCTGATCATGCACTGATCACGTGACTGATCATGCAGTGATCACGTGGCTATCATGCACTACTCACGTGGCTGATCATGCAATGATGTAGCTACCATGTACAGGTCACGTGAATGATCATACACCCATCAGGTGACTGATCATGCACTGATCACGTGGCTATCATGCACTGATCACGAGACTGATCATGCACTGATCACGTCTATATCATGCACTGATCACGTGACTGCCCATGCACTGATCACGTGGATGATCATCCACTAATCATGTGACAGATCATGCACTGATCACGTGGCTGATCATGCACTGATACCGTGACTGAGCATGGACTGATCACATGACTATCATGTAGTGATCACGTGACTTAATGGCGCTGATCATGTGACTGATCATGCGCTGATCATGTTTGCTATCATACACTGATCATGTGCCTCTGGAGGCAATAAACAAAGAGCTGAGTAGGCACGAATCAAACAGTCAGCAGGCAATAATCATGGAACTCAGCTGTGAGGAATCACGCTGCTCAGCTGGCAATAATCAAGCAGCTGAGCAGGCAGGAATTACGCAGCACAGCTGGCAATTGTCAAGCAGATGACGGGCAGGAATCGTGCAGCTCAGCTGGCAATTGTCAAGCAGATGAGCAGACAGTAATCACGCAGCTCAGCAAGCCCAGATCACGTGACTGAGCATGCACTGTTCACGTGGCTGATCATACACTGATCACGTGATGATCATGCACTGATCACTTGGATATCATGCACTGATCACGTGGCTGATCATACACTGTTCACGTGTCTGACCATGCACTGATCACGTGGCTGATCATACACTGCTCACGTAACTGATCATGCACTGATCACGTGGCTATCATGCACTGATCACGTGGCTGAACATGCACTGTTCACGTGGCTGATCACACACCTGTCACGTGACATATCATGCACTGATCACGTGGCACTCATGCACTGATCACGTGGCTGATCATACTCTGCTCACGTAACTCATGCACACATCACGTGGCTATCATGCACTGCTCACGTGGCTCGTCATGGAATGATCACGTAGCACCATATACTGGTACGTGACTGATCATGCACAGATCACGTAAATGATCATGCACTGTTCACGTGACTGATCATGTACTGATCACGTGACTGATCATGCACTGATCACGTGGCTATCATGCTCTGCTCACGTGGCTGATCATGCAACGATCACGTAGCAACCATGTACTGGTCACGTGACTGATCATGCACTGATCACGTAATTGATCCTGCACTGATCACGTGGCTCATCATGCACTGATCACGTGGCTGATCACACATGTATCACGTGACTGATCATGCACTGATCACGTGGCTCTCATGCACTGATAACGTGGCTGTCATGCACTGATCACGTGGCTATCATGCACTGATCACGTGGCTGATCACACACGTATCACATGACTGATCATGCACTGATCACGTGGCTATCATGCACTGATCACGTGGCTATCATGCACTGATCACGTGGCTGATCAGGCAATGATCACGTAGCTATCATGTACTGGTCACGTGACTGATCATGCACTGATCACGTAATTGATCATGCACTGATCACGTGGCTGATCATGCACTGATCACGTGGCTGATCATGCACTGATCACGTAACTGATCATGCACTGATCACGTGACTGATCATGCACTGATCACGTGGCTATCATGCACTGATCACGTGGCTGACATGCACTGATCACGTGCCTGGTCATGCACTGATCACGTGGCTGATCATGCACTGATCACGTGACTGATCATGCACTGATCACGTGTCTGATCATGCACTGATCACGTGGCTATCATGCACTGCTCACGTGGCTGATCATGCATGATCACGTGGCTACCATGTACTGATCACGTGACTGATCATGCACTGATCACGTGACTGATCATGCACTGATCACGTGGCTATCATGCACTACTCACGTGGCTGATCATGCAATGATCATGTGCTACCATGTACAGTCACGTGAATGATCATACACCCATCAGGTGACTGATCATGCACTGATCACGTGGCTATCATGCACTGATCACGAGACTGATCATGCACTGATCACGTCTATATCATGCACTGATCACATGACTGCCATGCACTGATCACGTGGATGATCATACACTAATCTTGTGACAGATCATGCACTGATCACGTGGCTGATCATGCACTGATACCGTGACTGAGCATGGACTGATCACATGACTATCATGTAGTGATCACGTGACTTAATGGCGCTGATCATGTGACTGATCATGCGCTGATCATGTTTGCTATCATACACTGATCATGTGCCTCTGGAGGCAATAAACAAAGAGCTGAGTAGGCACGAATCAAACAGTCAGCAGGCAATAATCATGGAACTCAGGTGTGAGGAATCATGCTGCTCAGCTGGCAATAATCAAGCAGCTGAGCAGGCAGGAATTACGCAGCAC
Organism: Bos javanicus; assembly: GCF_032452875.1. Classification (NCBI taxonomy): domain Eukaryota; kingdom Metazoa; phylum Chordata; class Mammalia; order Artiodactyla; family Bovidae; genus Bos; species Bos javanicus. The sequence goes on along the minus strand of NW_026893915.1, from coordinate 184,050 downwards.
AGCTGGCAATTGTCAAGCAGATGACAGGCAGGAATCGTGCAGCTCAGCTGGCAATTGTCAAGCAGATGAGCAGACAGTAATCACGCAGCTCAGCAGGCCCAGATCACGTGACTGAGCATGCACTGTTCACGTGGCTGATCATACACTGATCACGTGATGATCATGCACTGATCACTTGGATATCATGCACTGATCACGTGGCTGATCATGCACTGTTCACGTGTCTGACCATGCACTGATCACGTGGCTGATCATGCACTGCTCACGTAACTGATCATGCACTGATCACGTGGCTATCATGCACTGATCACGTGGCTGAACATGCACTGTTCACGTGGCTGATCACACACCTGTCACGTGACTATCATGCACTGATCACGTGGCACTCATGCACTGATCACGTGGCTGATCATACTCTGCTCACATAACTCATGCACACATCACGTGGCTATCATGCACTGCTCACGTGGCTCGTCATGGAATGATCGCGTAGCAACCATATACTGGTCACGTGACTGATCATGCACTGATCACGTAAATGATCATGCACTGTTCACGTGACTGATCATGCACTGATCACGTGACTGATCATGCACTGATCACGTGGCTATCATGCACTGCTCACGTGGCTGATCATGCACTGATCACGTGCAACCATGTACTGGTCACGTGACTGATCATGCACTGATCACGTAATTGATCATGCACTGATCACGTGGCTGATCATGCACTGATCACGTGGCTGATCACACATGTATCACGTGGCTGATCATGCACTGATCACGTGGCTCTCATGCACTGATCACGTGGCTGTCATGCACTGATCACGTGGCTATCATGCACTGATCACGTGGCTGATCACACACTATCACATGACTGATCATGCACTGATCACGTGGCTACCATGCACTGATCACGTGGCTATCATGCACTGATCACGTGGCTGATCATGCAATGATCACGTGGCTACCATGCACTGGTCACGTGACTGATCATGCACTGATCACGTAATTGATCATGCACTGATCACGTGGCTGATCATGCACTGATCACGTGGCTGATCATACACTGATCACATGACTGATCATGCACTGATCACGTGACTGATCATGCACTGATCACGTGGCTATCATGCACTGATCACGTGGCTGATCATACACTGATCACGTGACTGATCATGCACTGATCACGTGGCTATCATGCACTGCTCACGTGGCTGATCATGCATGATCACGCAGCTACCATGTACTGGTCACATGACTGATCATGCACTGATCACGTGACTGATCATGCACTGATCACGTGGCTATCATGCACTACTCACGTGGCTGATCATGCAATGATCATGTAGCTACCATGTACAGGTCACGTGAATGATCATACACCCATCAGGTGACTGATCATGCACTGATCACGTGGCTATCATGCACTGATCAGACTGATCATGCACTGTTCACGTCTATATCATGCACTGATCACATGACTGCCCATGCACTGATCACGTGGATGATCATACACTAATCTTGTGACAGATCATGCACTGATCACGTGGCTGATCATGCACTGATACCGTGACTGAGCATGGACTGATCACATGACTATCATGTAGTGATCACGTGACTTAATGGCGCTGATCATGTGACTGATCATGCGCTGATCATGTTTGCTATCATACACTGATCATGTGCCTCTGGAGGCAATAAACAAAGAGCTGAGTAGGCACGAATCAAACAGTCAGCAGGCAATAATCATGGAACTCAGGTGTGAGGAATCATGCTGCTCAGCTGGCAATAATCAAGCAGCTGAGCAGGCAGGAATTCGCAGCACAGCTGGCAATTGTCAAGCAGATGACAGGCAGGAATCGTGCAGCTCAGCTGGCAATTGTCAAGCAGATGAGCAGACAGTAATCACGCAGCTCAGCAGGCCCAGATCACGTGACTGAGCATGCACTGTTCACGTGGCTGATCATACACTGATCACGTGATGATCATGCACTGATCACTTGGATATCATGCACTGATCACGTGGCTGATCATGCACTGATCACGTGACTGATCATGCACTGATCACGTGGCGGATCATACACTGCTCACGTAACTGATCATGCACTGATCACGTGGCTATCATGCACTGATCACGTGGCTGAACATGCACTGTTCACGTGGCTGATCACACACCTGTCACGTGACATATCATGCACTGATCACGTGGCACTCATGCACTGATCACGTGGCTGATCATACTCTGCTCACGTAACTCATGCACACATCACGTGGCTATCATGCACTGCTCACGTGGCTCGTCATGGAATGATCACGTAGCAACCATATACTGGTAACGTGACTGATCATGCAAAGATCACGTAAATGATCATGCACTGTTCACGTGACTGATCATGTACTGATCACGTGACTGATCATGCACTGACCACGTGGCTATCATGCTCTGCTCACGTGGCTGATCATGCACGATCACGTAGCAACCATGTACTGGTCACGTGACTGATCATGCACTGATCACGTAATTGATCCTGCACTGATCACGTGGCTCATCATGCACTGATCACGTGGCTGATCACACATGTATCACGTGACTGATCATGCACTGATCCGTGGCTCTCATGCACTGATCACGTGGCTGTCATGCTCTGATCACGTGGATATCATGCACTGATCACGTGGCTGATCACACACGTATCACATGACTGATCATGCACTGATCACGTGGCTATCATGCACTGATCACGTGGCTATCATGCACTGATCACGTGGCTGATCAGCAATGATCACGTAGCTACCATGTACTGGTCACGTGACTGATCATGCACTGATCACGTAATTGATCATGCACTGATCACGTGGCTGATCATGCACTGATCACGTGGCTGATCATACACTGATCACGTGACTGATCATGCACTGATCACGTGACTGATCATGCACTGATCACGTGGCTATCATGCACTGATCACTTGGCTGACATACACTGATCACGTGCCTGATCATGCACTGATCACGTGGCTGATCATGCACTGATCACGTAACTGATCATGCACTGATCTCGTGTCTGATCATGCACTGATCACGTGGCTATCATGCACTGCTCACGTGGCTGATCATGCATGATCACGCAGCTACCATGTACTGGTCACATGACTGATCATGCACTGATCACGTGACTGATCATGCAGTGATCACGTGGCTATCATGCACTACTCACGTGGCTGATCATGCACTGATCATGTAGCTACCATGTACAGGTCACGTGAATGATCATACACCCATCAGGTGACTGATCATGCACTGATCACGTGGCTATCATGCACTGATCACGAGACTGATCATGCACTGTTCACGTCTATATCATGCACTGATCACATGACTGCCCATGCACTGATCACGTGGATGATCATACACTAATCTTGTGACAGATCATGCACTGATCACGTGGCTGATCATGCACTGATACCGTGACTGAGCATGGACTGATCACATGACTATCATGTAGTGATCACGTGACTTAATGGCGCTGATCATGTGACTGATCATGCGCTGATCATGTTTGCTATCATACACTGATCATGTGCCTCTGGAGGCAATAAACAAAGAGCTGAGTAGGCACGAATCAAACAGTCAGCAGGCAATAATCATGGAACTCAGGTGTGAGGAATCATGCTGCTCAGCTGGCAATAATCAAGCAGCTGAGCAGGCAGGAATTACGCAGCACAGCTGGCAATTGTCAAGCAGATGACGGGCAGGAATCGTGCAGCTCAGCTGGCAATTGTCAAGCAGATGAGCAGACAGTAATCACGCAGCTCAGCAGGCCCAGATCACGTGACTGAGCATGCACTGTTCACGTGGCTGATCACACACTGATCACGTGATGATCATGCACTGATCACTTGGATATCATGCACTGATCACGTGGCTGATCATGCACTGATCACGTGTCTGACCATGCACTGATCACGTGGCTGATCATGCACTGCTCACGTAACTGATCATGCACTGATCACGTGGCTATCATGCACTGATCACGTGGCTGAACATGCACTGTTCACGTGGCTGATCACACACCTGTCACGTGACATATCATGCACTGATCACGTGGCACTCATGCACTGATCACGTGGCTGATCATACTCTGCTCACGTAACTCATGCACATCACGTGGCTATCATGCACTGCTCACGTGGCTCGTCATGGAATGATCACGTAGCAACCATATACTGGTACGTGACTGATCATGCAAAGATCACGTAAATGATCATGCACTGTTCACGTGACTGATCATGTACTGATCACGTGACTGATCATGCACTGACCACGTGGCTATCATGCTCTGCTCACGTGGCTGATCATGCAACGATCACATAGCAACCATGTACTGGTCACGTGACTGATCATGCACTGATCACGTAATTGATCCTGCACTGATCACGTGGCTCATCATGCACTGATCACGTGGCTGATCACACATGTATCACGTGACTGATCATGCACTGATCGTGGCTCTCATGCACTGATCTCGTGGCTGTCATGCACTGATCACGTGGATATCATGCACTGATCACGTGGCTGATCACACACGTATCACATGACTGATCATGCACTGATCACGTGGCTATCATGCACTGATCACGTGGCTATCATGCACTGATCACGTGGCTGATCAGGCAATGATCACGTAGCTACCATGTACTGATCACGTGACTGATCATGCACTGATCACGTAATTGATCATGCACTGATCATGTGGCTGATCATGCACTGATCACGTGGCTGATCATGCACTGATCACGTAACTGATCATGCACTGATCACGTGACTGATCATGCACTGATCACGTGGCTATCATGCACTGATCACTTGGCTGGATCATACACTGATCACGTGCCTGGTCATGCACTGATCACGTGGCTGATCATGCACTGATCACGTGACTGATCATGCACTGATCACGTGACTGATCATGCACTGATCACGTGGCTATCATGCACTGATCACGTGGCTGATCATGCCATGATCACGCAGCTACCATGTACTGATCACATGACTGATCATGCACTGATCACGTGACTGATCATGCACTGATCACGTGGCTATCATGCACTACTCACGTGGCTGATCATGCAATGATCATGTAGCTACCATGTACAGGTCACGTGAATGATCATGCACCCATCAGGTGACTGATCATGCACTGATCACGTAGCTATCATGCACTGATCACGTGACTGATCATGCACTGATCACGTCTGTATCATGCACTGATCACATGACTGCCATGCACTGATCACGTGGATGATCATACACTAATCACGTGACAGATCATGCACTGATCACGTGGCTGATCATGCACTGATCACGTGACTGATCATGCACTGATCACGTGACTGATCATGCACTGATCACGTGGCTATCATGCACTGATCACGTGGCTGATCATGCACTGATCACGTGTCTGATCATGCACTGATCACGTGGCTGATCATACACTGATCACGTGACTGATCATGCACTGATCACGTGGCTATCATGCACTGATCACGTGGCTGATCATGCACTGTTCACGTGGCTGATCACACACTGTCACGTGACATATCATGCACTGATCACGTGGCACTCATGCACTGATCACGTGGCTGATCATGCACTGCTCACGTAACTCATGCACACATCACGTGGCTATCATGCACTGCTCACGTGGCTGTCATGGAATGATCACGTAGCAACCATATACTGGTCACGTGACTGATCATGCACTGATCACGTAAATGATCATGCACTGATCACGTGACTGATCATGCACTGATCACGTGACTGATCATGCACTGATCACGTGGCTATCATGCACTGCTCACGTGGCTGATCATGCACGATCACGTAGCAACCATGTACTGGTCACGTGACTGATCATGCACTGATCACGTAATTGATCATGCACTGATCACGTGGCTCATCATGCACTGATCACGTGGCTGATCACATGATCACGTGACTGATCATGCACTGATCCGTGGCTCTCATGCACTGATCACGTGGCTGTCATGCACTGATCACGTGGATATCATGCACTGATCACGTGGCTGATCACACGTGTCACATGACTGATCATGCACTGATCACGTGGCTATCATGCACTGATCACGTGGCTATCATGCACTGATCACGTGGCTGATCATGCAATGATCACGTAGCTACCATGTACTGGTCACGTGACTGATCATGCACTGATCACGTAATTGATCATGCACTGATCACGTGGCTGATCATGCACTGATCACGTGGCTGATCATGCACTGATCACGTAACTGATCATGCACTGATCACGTGACTGATCATGCACTGATCACGTGGCTATCATGCACTGATCACGTGGCTGACATACACTGATCACGTGCCTGATCATGCACTGATCACGTGGCTGATCATGCACTGATCACGTGACTGATCATGCACTGATCACGTGTCTGATCATGCACTGATCACGTGGCTATCATGCACTGCTCACGTGGCTGATCATGCATGATCACGCAGCTACCATGTACTGGTCACGCGACTGATCATGCACTGATCACGTGACTGATCATGCAGTGATCACGTGGCTATCATGCACTACTCACGTGGCTGATCATGCAATGATCATGTAGCTACCATGTACAGGTCACGTGACTGATCATACACCCATCAGGTGACTGATCATGCACTGATCACGTGGCTATCATGCACTGATCACGAGACTGATCATGCACTGTTCACGTCTATATCATGCACTGATCACATGACTGCCCGTGCACTGATCACGTGGATGATCATACACTAATCTTGTGACAGATCATGCACTGATCACGTGGCTGATCATGCACTGATACCGTGACTGAGCATGGACTGATCACATGACTATCATGTAGTGATCACGTGACTTAATGGCGCTGATCATATGACTGATCATGCGCTGATCATGTTTGCTATCATGCACTGATCATGTGCCTCTGGAGGCAATAAACAAAGAGCTGAGTAGGCACGAATCAAACAGTCAGCAGGCAATAATCATGGAACTCAGGTGTGAGGAATCATGCTGCTCAGCTGGCAATAATCAAGCAGCTGAGCAGGCAGGAATTACGCAGCACAGCTGGCAATTGTCAAGCAGATGACAGGCAGGAATCGTGCAGCTCAGCTGGCAATTGTCAAGCAAATGAGCAGACAGTAATCACGCGGCTCAGCAGGCCCAGATCACGTGACTGAGCATGCACTGTTCACGTGGCTGATCATACACTGATCACGTGATGATCATGCACTGATCACTTGGATATCATGCACTGATCACGTGGCTGATCATACACTGTTCACGTGTCTGACCATGCACTGATCACGTGGCTGATCATACACTGCTCACGTAACTGATCATGCACTGATCACGTGGCTATCATGCACTGATCACGTGGCTGAACATGCACTGTTCACGTGGCTGATCACACACCTGTCACGTGACATATCATGCACTGATCACGTGGCACTCATGCACTGATCACGTGGCTGATCATACTCTGCTCACGTAACTCATGCACACATCACGTGGCTATCATGCACTGCTCACGTGGCTCGTCATGGAATGATCACGTAGCAACCATATACTGGTAGCGTGACTGATCATGCAAAGATCACGTAAATGATCATGCACTGTTCACGTGACTGATCATGTACTGATCACGTGACTGATCATGCACTGACCACGTGGCTATCATGCTCTGCTCACGTGGCTGATCATGCAGCGATCACGTAGCAACCATGTACTGGTCACGTGACTGATCATGCACTGATCACGTAATTGATCCTGCACTGATCACGTGGCTCATCATGCACTGATCACGTGGCTGATCACACATGTATCACGTGACTGATCATGCACTGATCCGTGGCTCTCATGCACTGATCGCGTGGCTGTCATGCACTGATCACGTGGATATCATGCACTGATCACGTGGCTGATCACACACGTATCACATGACTGATCATGCACTGATCACGTGGCTATCATGCACTGATCACGTGGCATGCACTGATCACGTGGCTGATCAGGCAATGATCACGTAGCTACCATGTACTGATCACGTGACTGATCATGCACTGATCACGTAATTGATCATGCACTGATCATGTGGCTGATCATGCACTGATCACGTGGCTGATCATACACTGATCACGTAACTGATCATGCACTGATCACGTGACTGATCATGCACTGATCACGTGGCTATCATGCACTGATCACTTGGCTGGACATACACTGATCCGTGCCTGGTCATGCACTGATCACGTGGCTGATCATGCACTGATCACGTGGCTGATCATGCACTGATCTCGTGTCTGATCATGCACTGATCACGTAGCTATCATGCACTGATCACGTGGCTGATCATGCCATGATCGCAGCTACCATGTACTGGTCACATGACTGATCATGCACTGATCACGTGACTGATCATGCAGTGATCCCGTGGCTATCATGAACTACTCACGTGGCTGATCATGCAATGATCATGTAGCTACCATGTACAGGTCACGTGAATGATCATACACCCATCAGGTGACTGATCATGCACTGATCACGTGGCTATCATGCACGGATCACGAGACTGGTCATGCACTGTTCACGTCTATATCATGCACTGATCACATGACTGCCCGTGCACTGATCACGTGGATGATCATACACTAATCTTGTGACAGATCATGCACTGATCACGTGGCTGATCATGCACTGATACCGTGACTGAGCATGGACTGATCACATGACTATCATGTAGTGATCACGTGACTTAATGGCGCTGATCATGTGACTGATCATGCGCTGATCATGTTTGCTATCATATACTGATCATGTGCCTCTGGAGGCAATAAACAAAGAGCTGAGTAGGCACGAATCAAACAGTCAGCAGGCAGTAATCATGGAACTCAGCTGTGAGGAATCATGCTGCTCAGCTGGCAATAATCAAGTAGCTGAGCAGGCAGGAATTACGCAGCACAGCTGGCAATTATCAAGCAGATGACAGGCAGGAATCGTGCAGCTCAACTGGCAATTGTCAAGCAGATGAGCAGACAGTAATCACGCAGCTCAGCAGGCCCAGATCACGTGACTGAGCATGCACTGTTCACGTGGCTGATCATACACTGATCACGTGATGATCATGCACTGATCACTTGGATATCATGCACTGATCACGTGGCTGATCATACACTGTACACGTGTCTGACCATGCACTGATCACGTGGCTGATCATGCACAGCTCACGTGACTGATCATGCACTGATCACGTGGCTATCATGCACTGATCACGTGGCTGATCATGCACTGTTCACGTGGCTGATCACACACTGTCACGTGACATATCATGCACTGATCACGTGGCACTCATGCACTGATCACGTGGCTGTCATGGAATGATCACGTAGCAACCATATACTGGTCACGTGACTGATCATACAAAGATCACGTAAATGATCATGCACTGTTCACGTGACTGATCATGCACTGATCACGTGGCTGATCATGCACTGATCACGTGGCTATCATGCACTGCTCACGTGGCTGATCATGCAGCGATCACGTAGCTACCATGTACTGATCACGTGACTGATCATGCACTGATCACGTATTGATGCACTGATCACGTGGCTCATCATGCACTGATCACGTGGCTGATCACACATGTATCACTTGACTGATCATGCACTGATCCGTGGCTCTCATGCACTGATCACGTGGCTGTCATGCACTGATCGCGTGGATATCATGCACTGATCATGTGGCTGATCACACGTATCACATGACTGATCATGCACTGATCGCGTGGCTATCATGCACTGATCACGTGGCTATCATGCACTGATCACGTGGCTGATCAGCAATGATCACGGCTACCATGTACTGGTCACGTGACTGATCATGCACTGATCGCGTAATTGATCATGCACTGATCATGTGGCTGATCATGCACTGATCACGTGGCTGATCATACACTGATCACAACTGATCATGCACTGATCACGTGACTGATCATGCACTGATCACGTGGCTATCATGCACTGATCACGGCTGATCATACACTGATCACGTGCCTGTCATGCACTGATCACGTGGCTGATCATGCACTGATCACGTGACTGATCATGCACTGATCTCGTGTCTGATCATGCACTGATCACGTGGCTATCATGCACTGCTCCCGTGGCTGATCATGCCATGATCACGTGGCTACCATGTACTGGTCACATGACTGATCATGCACTGATCACGTGACTGATCATGCAGTGATCACGTGGCTATCATGAACTACTCACGTGGCTGATCATGCAATGATCATGTAGCTACCATGTACAGGTCACGTGAATGATCATACACCCATCAGGTGACTGATCATACTGATCACGTGGCTATCATGCACTGATCACGATACTGATCATGCACTGTTCACGTCTATATCATGCACTGATCACATGACTGCCCGTGCACTGATCACGTGGATGATCATACACTAATCTTGTGACAGATCATGCACTGATCACGTGGCTGATCATGCACTGATACCGTGACTGAGCATGGACTGATCACATGACTATCATGTAGTGATCACGTGACTTAATAGCGCTGATCATGTGACTGATCATGCGCTGATCATGTTTGCTGTCATACACTGATCATGTGCCTCTGGAGGCAATAAACAAAGAGCTGAGTAGGCACGAATCAAACAGTCAGCAGGCAATAATCATGGAACTCAGGTGTGAGGAATCATGCTGCTCAGCTGGCAATAATCAAGCAGCTGAGCAGGCAGGAATTACGCAGCACAGCTGGCAATTGTCAAGCAGATGACAGGCAGGAATCGTGCAGCTCAGCTGGCAATTGTCAAGCAGATGAGCAGACAGTAATCACGCAGCTCAGCAGGCCCTGATCACGTGACTGAGCATGCACTGTTCACGTGGCTGATCATGCACTGATCACGTGATGATCATCACTGATCACTTGGATATCATGCACTGATCCCGTGGCTGATCATACACTGTTCACGTGTCTGATCATGCACTGATCACGTGGCTATCATGCACTGATCACGTGGCTGAACATGCACTGTTCACGTGGCTGATCACACACCTGTCACGTGACATATCATGCACTGATCACGTGGCACTCATGCACTGATCACGTGGCTGATCATACTCTGCTCCGTAACTCATGCACACATCACGTGGCTATCATGCACTGCTCCCGTGGCTCGTCATGGAATGATCACGTAGCAACCATATACTGATCACGTGACTGATCATGCAAGATCCGTAAATGATCATGCACTGTTCACGTGACTGATCATGTACTGATCACGTGACTGATCATGCACTGACCACGTGGCTATCATGCTCTGCTCACGTGGCTGATCATGCAGCGATCACGTAGCAACCATGTACTGGTCACGTGACTGATCATGCACTGATCACGTAATTGATCCTGCACTGATCACGTGGCTCATCATGCACTGATCACGTGGCTGATCACACATGTATCACGTGACTGATCATGCACTGATCACGTGGCTCTCATGCACTGATCACGTGGCTGTCATGCACTGATCACGTGGATGATCACACACGTATCACATGACTGATCATGCACTGATCACGTGGCTATCATGCACTGATCACGTGACTGATCATGCACTGATCACGTGACTATCATGCACTGATCACGTGGCTGCCCGTGCACTGATCACGTGGATGATCATGCACTGATCTTGTGACAGATCATGCACTGATCCACGTGGCTGATCATGCACTGATCCCGTGACTGAGCATGGACTGATCACGTGACTGATCATGCAGTGATCACGTATTGATAATGCGCTGATCATGTGACTGATCATGCGCTGATCATGTTTGCTATCATACACTGATCATGTGCCTCTGGAGGCAATAAACAAAGAGCTGAGTAGGCACGAATCAAACAGTCAGCAGGCAATAATCATGGAACACAGGTGTGAGGAATCATGCTGCTCAGCTGGCAATAATCAAGCAGCTGAGCAGGCAGGAATTACGCAGCACAGCTGGCAATTGTCAAGCAGATGACAGGCAGGAATCGTGCAGCTCAGCTGGCAATTGTCAAGCAGATGAGCAGACAGTAATCACGCAGCTCAGCAGGCCCTGATCACGTGACTGAGCATGCACTGTTCACGTGGCTGATCATACACTGATCACGTGATGATCATGCACTGATCACGTGGATATCATGCACTGATCACGTGGCTGATCATACACTGTTCACGTGGCTGATCACACTGATCACGTGGCTGATCATACACTGCTCACGTAACTATCATGCACTGATCACGTGGCTATCATGCACTGATCACGTGCCTGATCATGCACTGATCACGTGGCTACCATGCACTGGTCACGTGACTGATCATGCACTGATCACGTGACTGATCATGCACTGATCACGTGGCTGATCATGCACTGATCACGTGGCTGATCATACTCTGCTCACATAACTGATCATGCACTGATCACGTGGCTGATCATGCACTGATCACGTGGCTATCATGCACTGATCACGACTGACAACATACTGGTCACGTGACTGATCATGCACTGATCACGTAACTGATCATGCACTGATCACGTGGCTGATCACACACGTATCACGTGACTGATCATGCACTGATCACGTGGCTATCATGCACTGATCACGTGGCTATCATGCACTGATCACGTGGCTGGTCATGGAATGATCACGTGCTACCATGTACTGGTCACGTGACTGATCATGCACTGATCACGTAACTGATCATGCACTGATCACGTGGCTGATCATGCACTGATCACGTGGCTGATCATGCACTGCTCACGTGGCTGTCATGCACTGATCACGTGGCTGATCATGCACTGATCACTGACTGATCATGCACTGATCACGTGGCTGATCATGCACTGATCACGTGGCTGATCACACACTGATCACGTGACTGATCATGCACTGATCACGTGGCTATCATGCACTGATCACGTGGCTGATCATGCACTGATCACGTGCTATCATGCACTGATCACGTGGCTGATCATGCACTGATCACGTGACTGATCATGCACTGATCATGGCTATCATGCACTGATCACGTGGCTGATCATGCACTGATCACGTGGCTGATCATGCACTGATCACGTGGCTGATCATGCACTGATCACGTGGCTGATCATGCACTGATCACGTGACTATCATGCACTGATCACGTAGTGATCATGCACTGATCACGTGGCTGATCATGCACTGATCACGTGGCTGATCATACACTGATCACGTAACTGATCATGCACTGATCACGTGACTGATCATGCACTGATCACGTGGCTATCATGCACTGATCACTTGGCTGGACATACACTGATCACGTGCCTGGTCATGCACTGATCACGTGGCTGATCATGCACTGATCACGTGACTGATCATGCACTGATCTCGTGTCTGATCATGCACTGATCACGTGGCTATCATGCACTGATCACGTGGCTGATCATGCCATGATCACGCAGCTACCATGTACTGGTCACATGACTGATCATGCACTGATCACGTGGCTGATCATGCAGTGATCACGTGGCTATCATGAACTATCACGTGGCTGATCATGCAATGATCATGTAGCTACCATGTACAGGTCCCGTGAATGATCATACACCCATCAGGTGACTGATCATGCACTGATCACGTGGCTATCATGCACTGATCACGAGACTGATCATGCACTGTTCACGTCTATATCATGCACTGATCACATGACTGCCCGTGCACTGATCACGTGGATGATCATGCACTAATCTTGTGACAGATCATGCACTGATCACGTGGCTGATCATGCACTGATACCGTGACTGAGCATGGACTGATCACATGACTATCATGTAGTGATCACGTGACTTAATGGGGCTGATCATGTGACTGATCATGCGCTGATCATGTTTGCTATCATACACTGATCATGTGCCTCTGGAGGCAATAAACAAAGAGCTGAGTAGGCACGAATCAAACAGTCAGCAGGCAATAATCATGGAACTCAGGTGTGAGGAATCATGCTGCTCAGCTGGCAATAATCAAGCAGCTGAGCAGGCAGGAATTACGCAGCACAGCTGGCAATTGTCAAGCAGATGACAGGCAGGAATCGTGCAGCTCAGCTGGAAATTGTCAAGCAGATGAGCAGACAGTAATCACGCAGCTCAGCAGGCCCAGATCACGTGACTGAGCATGCACTGTTCACGTGGCTGATCATACACTGATCACGTGATCTGATCATGCACTGATCACGCGGATGATCATGCACTGATCACGTGGCTGATCATGCACTGATCCGTGGCTATCATGCACTGATCACGTGGCTGAACATGCACTGTTCACGTGGCTGATCACACACCTGTCACGTGACATATCATGCACTGATCACGTGGCACTCATGCACTGATCACGTGGCTGATCATACTCTGCTCACGTAACTGATCATGCACACATCACGTGGCTGATCATGCACTGATCACGTGGCTGATCATGCACTGATCACGTGGCATACCATGTACTGTTCATGTGACTGATCATGCAAAGATCACGTAAATGATCATGCACTGATCACGTGACTGATCATGCACTGATCACGTGACTGATCATGCACTGATCCGTGGCTGATCATGCACCGATCACGTGGCTGATCATGCACCGGTCACGTAATATCATGCACTGATCGTGGCTCTGATGCACTGATCACGTGGCTGATCATGCACTGATCACGTGGCTGATGCACATCACGTGACTATCATGCACTGATCACGTGGCTGATCATGCACTGATCGCACCTGCCATATACTGTCACGTGGATGATCATGCACTGATCACGAATGATCACACACGTATCACATGACTGATCATGCACTGATCACGTGGCTGATCATGCACTGATCACGTGGCTATCATGCACTGATCATGTGGCTGATCAGGCAATGATCACGTGCTACCATGTACTGGTCACGTGGCTGATCATGCACTGATCACGTAATTGATCATGCACTGATCACGTGGCTGATCATGCACTGATCACGTGGCTGATCATGCATGATCACGTGACTGATCATGCACTGATCACGTGGCTGATCATGCACTGATCACGTGGCTGATCATGCACTGATCACGTGGCTATCATGCACTGATCGTGGCTATCATGCACTGATCACGTGGCTGATCATGCACTGATCACGTGACTTCATGCACTGATCACGTAACTGATCATGCACTGATCACGTAGTGATCATGCACTGATCACGTGGCTGATCATGCCATGATCACGTGACTGATCATGCACTGATCACGTGGCTGATCATGCACTGATCACGTGACTGATCATGCACTGATCACGTGGCAATCATGCACTGATCACGTGGCTGATCATGCACTGATCACGTGCTAATCATGCACTGATCATGTGACTGATCATACATGATCACGTGACTGATCATGCACTGATCACGTGGCTATCATGCACTGATCACGTGACTGATCATGCACTGATCACGTATATCATGCACTGATCACGTGGCTGCCCATGCACTGATCACGTGGCTGATCATGCACTGATCACGTGGCTGATCATGCACTGATCGTGGCTGATCATGCACTGATCACGTAGCTGATCATGCACTGATCACGTGACTGATCATGCACTGATCACGTGACTATCATGCACTGATCATGTGACTGATCATGCACTGATCACGTGGCTGATCATGCACTGATCACGTGGCTGATCATGCACTGATCACGTAGCTGATCATGCACTGATCACGTGGCTATCATGCACTGATCACGTGGCTGATCATGCACTGTTCACGTGACTGATCATGCGCTGTCACGTGACATATCATGCACTGATCACGTGGCACTCATGCACAGATCACGTGGCTGATCATACACTGATCACGTGACTCATGCACTGATCACGTGTCTATCATGCACTGATCACGTGGCTGTCATGCACTGATCATGTAGCTACCATGCACTGATCACATGGCTGATCATGCAAAGATCACGTGGCTGATCATGCACTGATCACGTGACTGATCATGCACTGATCACGTGACTGATCATGCACTGATCACGTGGCTATCATGAACTGCTCACGTGGCTGATCATGCACGATCACGTAGCAACCATGTACTGTCACGTGACTGATCATGCACTGATCACGTACTGATCATGCACTGATCACGTGGCTGATCATGCACTGATCACGTGGCTGATCACACATGTACGTGACTGATCATGCACTGATCACGTGGCTACCATGCACTGATCACGTGGCTGATCATGCACTGATCACGTGGATATCATGCACTGATCACGTGGCTGATCATGCACTGATCACGTGACTGATCATGCACTGATCACGTGGCTATCATGCACTGATCACGTGGCTATCATGCACTGATCACGTGGCTGATCATGCACTGATCACGTAGCAACCATGCACTGATCACGTGACTGATCATGCACTGATCACGTAACTGATCATGCACTGATCACGTGCTGATCATGCACTGATCACGTGGCTGATCATGCACTGATCACGTGGCTGATCATGCA
Source organism: Bos javanicus (assembly GCF_032452875.1). Taxonomy (NCBI): domain Eukaryota; kingdom Metazoa; phylum Chordata; class Mammalia; order Artiodactyla; family Bovidae; genus Bos; species Bos javanicus. The sequence continues at coordinate 167,382 of NW_026893915.1, read as the reverse complement.
CTGATCACGTGGCTGTCATGCACTGATCGCGTGGCTATCATGCACTGATCACGTGGCTGATCATGCACGATCACATGACTGATCATGCACTGATCACGTGGCTATCATGCACTGATCACGTGGCTGATCATGCACTGATCACGTGGCTACCATGCACTGATCACGTGACTGATCATGCACTGATCACGTAACTGATCATGCACTGATCACGTGGCTGATCATGCACTGATCACGTGGCTGATCATGCACTGATCGCGTGGCTGATCATGCACTGATCACGTGACTGATCATGCACTGATCACGTGGCTATCATGCACTGATCACGTGGCTGGACATGCACTGATCACGTGCCTGATCATGCACTGATCACGTGGCTGATCATGCACTGATCACGTGACTGATCATGCACTGATCACGTGTCTGATCATGCACTGATCACGTGGCTATCATGCACTGATCACGTGGCTGATCATGCTATGATCACGCAGCTACCATGTACTGGTCACATGACTGATCATGCACTGATCACGTGACTGATCATGCACTGATCACGTGGCTATCATGCACTACTCACGTGGCTGATCATGCAATGATCATGTAGCTACCATGTACAGGTCACGTGAATGATCATACACCCATCAGGTGACTGATCATGCACTGATCACGTGGCTATCATGCACTGATCACGTGACTGATCATGCACTGATCACGTCTATATCATGCACTGATCACATGACTGCCCATGCACTGATCACGTGGATGATCATACACTAATCATGTGACAGATCATGCACTGATCACGTGGCTGATCATGCACTGATACCGTGACTGAGCATGGACTGATCACATGACTATCATGTAGTGATCACGTGACTTAATGGCGCTGATCATGTGACTGATCATGCGCTGATCATGTTTGCTATCATACACTGATCATGTGCCTCTGGAGGCAATAAACAAAGAGCTGAGTAGGCACGAATCAAACAGTCAGCAGGCAATAATCATGGAACTCAGGTGTGAGGAATCATGCTGCTCAGCTGGCAATAATCAAGCAGCTGAGCAGGCAGGAATTACGCAGCACAGCTGGCAATTGTCAAGCAGATGACAGGCAGGAATCGTGCAGCTCAGCTGGCAATTGTCAAGCAGATGAGCAGACAGTAATCACGCAGCTCAGCAGGCCCAGATCACGTGACTGAGCATGCACTGTTCACGTGGCTGATCATACACTGATCACGTGATGATCATGCACTGATCACTTGGATATCATGCACTGATCACGTGGCTGATCATACACTGTTCACGTGTCTGACCATGCACTGATCACGTGGCTGATCATACACTGCTCACGTAACTGATCATGCACTGATCACGTGGCTATCATGCACTGATCACGTGGCTGAACATGCACTGTTCACGTGGCTGATCACACACCTGTCACGTGACATATCATGCACTGATCACGTGGCACTCATGCACTGATCACGTGGCTGATCATGCTCTGCTCACGTAACTCATGCACACATCACGTGGCTATCATGCACTGCTCACGTGGCTCGTCATGGAATGATCACGTAGCAACCATATACTGGTACGTGACTGATCATGCAAAGATCACGTAAATGATCCTGCACTGTTCACGTGACTGATCATGTACTGATCACGTGACTGATCATGCACTGATCACGTGGCTATCATGCTCTGCTCACGTGGCTGATCATGCAGCGATCACGTAGCAACCATGTACTGGTCACGTGACTGATCATGCACTGATCACGTAATTGATCCTGCACTGATCACGTGGCTCATCATGCACTGATCACGTGGCTCATGCACTGATCACGTGGATCATGCACTGATCACGTGGCTATCATGCACTGATCACGTGGCTGATCATGCACTGATCACGTGGCTATCATGCACTGATCACGTGACTGATCATGCACTGATCACGTAACTGATCATGCACTGATCACGTGGCTGATCATGCACTGATCACGTGGCTGATCATGCACTGATCACGTAACTGATCATGCACTGATCACGTGACTGATCATGCACTGATCACGTGGCTATCATGCACTGATCACTTGGCTGACATGCACTGATCACGTGGCTGATCATGCACTGATCACGTGGCTGATCATGCACTGATCACGTGACTGATCATGCACTGATCACGTGTCTGATCATGCACTGATCACGTGGCTATCATGCACTGATCACGTGGCTGATCATGATCATGCCGATCACGCAACCATGTACTGGTCACATGACTGATCATGCACTGATCACGTGACTGATCATGCACTGATCACGTGGCTATCATGAACTACTCACGTGGCTGATCATGCAATGATCATGTAGCTACCATGTACAGGTCACGTGAATGATCATACACCCATCAGGTGACTGATCATGCACTGATCACGTGGCTATCATGCACTGATCACGAGACTGATCATGCACTGATCACGTCTATATCATGCACTGATCACATGACTGCCCATGCACTGATCACGTGGATGATCATACACTAATCTTGTGACAGATCATGCACTGATCACGTGGCTGATCATGCACTGATACCGTGACTGAGCATGGACTGATCACATGACTATCATGTAGTGATCACGTGACTTAATGGCGCTGATCATGTGACTGATCATGCGCTGATCATGTTTGCTATCATACACTGATCATGTGCCTCTGGAGGCAATAAACAAAGAGCTGAGTAGGCACGAATCAAACAGTCAGCAGGCAATAATCATGGAACTCAGGTGTGAGGAATCATGCTGCTCAGCTGGCAATAATCAAGCAGCTGAGCAGGCAGGAATTACGCAGCACAGCTGGCAATTGTCAAGCAGATGACAGGCAGGAATCGTGCAGCTCAGCTGGCAATTGTCAAGCAGATGAGCAGACAGTAATCACGCAGCTCAGCAGGCCCAGATCACGTGACTGAGCATGCACTGTTCACGTGGCTGATCATACACTGATCACGTGATGATCATGCACTGATCGCTTGGATATCATGCACTGATCACGTGGCTGATCATACACTGTTCACGTGTCTGACCATGCACTGATCACGTGGCTGATCATGCACTGCTCACGTAACTGATCATGCACTGATCACGTGGCTATCATGCACTGATCACGTGGCTGAACATGCACTGTTCACGTGGCTGATCACACACCTGTCACGTGACATATCATGCACTGATCACGTGGCACTCATGCACTGATCACGTGGCTGATCATTCTCTGCTCACGTAACTCATGCACACATCACGTGGCTATCATGCACTGCTCACGTGTCTCGTCATGGAATGATCACGTAGCAACCATATACTGGTCACGTGACTGATCATGCAAAGATCACGTAAATGATCATGCACTGTTCACGTGACTGATCATGTACTGATCACGTGACTGATCATGCACTGATCACGTGGCTATCATGCACTGCTCACGTGGCTGATCATGCACGATCACGAGCAACCATGTACTGGTCACGTGACTGATCATGCACTGATCACGTAATTGATCCTGCACTGATCACGTGGCTCATCATGCACTGATCACGTGGCTGATCACACATGTATCACGTGACTGATCATGCACTGATCCGTGGCTCTCATGCACTGATCACGTGGCTGTCATGCACTGATCACGTGGATATCATGCACTGATCACGTGGCTGATCACACACGTATCACATGACTGATCATGCACTGATCACGTGGCTATCATGCACTGATCACGTGGCTATCATGCACTGATCACGTGGCTGATCATGCAATGATCACGTAGCTACCATGTACTGGTCACGTGACTGATCATGCACTGATCACGTAATTGATCATGCACTGATCATGTGGCTGATCATGCACTGATCACGTGGCTGATCATACACTGATCACATGACTGATCATGCACTGATCACGTGACTGATCATGCACTGATCACGTGGCTATCATGCACTGATCACGTGGCTGGACATGCACTGATCACGTGCCTGATCATGCACTGATCACGTGACTGATCATGCACTGATCGTGTGTCTGATCATGCACTGATCACGTGGCTATCATGCACTGCTCACGTGGCTGATCATGCCATGATCACGCAGCTACCATGTACTGGTCACATGACTGATCATGCACTGATCACGTGACTGATCATGCACTGATCACGTGGCTATCATGCACTACTCACGTGGCTGATCATGCAATGATCATGTAGCTACCATGTACAGGTCACGTGAATGATCATACACCCATCAGGTGACTGATCATGCACTGATCACGTGGCTATCATGCACTGATCACGAGACTGATCATGCACTGTTCACGTCTATATCATGCACTGATCACATGACTGCCCATGCACTGATCACGTGGATGATCATACACTAATCTTGTGACAGATCATGCACTGATCACGTGGCTGATCATGCACTGATACCGTGACTGAGCATGGACTGATCACATGACTATCATGTAGTGATCACGTGACTTAATGGCGCTGATCATGTGACTGATCATGCGCTGATCATGTTTGCTATCATACACTGATCATGTGCCTCTGGAGGCAATAAACAAAGAGCTGAGTAGGCACGAATCAAACAGTCAGCAGGCAATAATCATGGAACTCAGGTGTGAGGAATCATGCTGCTCAGCTGGCAATAATCAAGCAGCTGAGCAGGCAGGAATTACGCAGCACAGCTGGCAATTGTCAAGCAGATGACAGGCAGGAATCGTGCAGCTCAGCTGGCAATTGTCAAGCAGATGAGCAGACAGTAATCACGCAGCTCAGCAGGCCCAGATCACGTGACTGAGCATGCACTGTTCACGTGGCTGATCATACACTGATCACGTGATGATCATGCACTGATCACTTGGATATCATGCACTGATCACGTGGCTGATCATACACTGTTCACGTGTCTGACCATGCACTGATCACGTGGCTGATCATACACTGCTCACGTAACTGATCATGCACTGATCACGTGGCTATCATGCACTGATCACGTGGCTGAACATGCACTGTTCACGTGGCTGATCACACACCTGTCCCGTGACATATCATGCACTGATCACGTGGCACTCATGCACTGATCACGTGGCTGATCATACTCTGCTCACGTAACTCATGCACACATCACGTGGCTATCATGCACTGCTCACGTGGCTCGTCATGGAATGATCACGTAGCAACCATATACTGGTCACGTGACTGATCATGCAAAGATCACGTAAATGATCATGCACTGTTCACGTGACTGATCATGTACTGATCACGTGACTGATCATGCACTGATCACGTGGCTATCATGCTCTGCTCACGTGGCTGATCATGCTACGATCACGTAGCAACCATGTACTGGTCTCGTGACTGATCATGCACTGATCACGTAATTGATCCTGCACTGATCACGTGGCTCATCATGCACTGATCACGTGGCTGATCACACATGTATCACGTGACTGATCATGCACTGATCACGTGGCTCTCATGCACTGATCACGTGGCTGTCATGCACTGATCACGTGGATATCATGCACTGATCATGTGGCTGATCACACGTATCACATGACTGATCATGCACTGATCACGTGGCTATCATGCACTGATCACGTAGCTATCATGCACTGATCACGTGGCTGATCATGCAATGATCACGTAGCTACCATGTACTGGTCACGTGACTGATCATGCACTGAGCCCGTAATTGATCATGCACTGATCATGTGGCTGATCATGCACTGATCACGTGGCTGATCATACACTGATCACGTAACTGATCATGCACTGATCACGTGACTGATCATGCACTGATCACGTGGCTATCATGCACTGATCACTTGGCTGACATGCACTGATCACGTGCCTGATCATGCACTGATCACGTGGCTGATCATGCACTGATCACGTGACTGATCATGCACTGATCACGTGACTGATCATGCACTGATCACGTGGCTATCATGCACTGCTCACGTGGCTGATCATGCCATGATCACGCAGCTACCATGTACTGGTCACATGACTGATCATGCACTGATCACGTGACTGATCATGCAGTGATCACGTGGCTATCATGAACTACTCACGTGGCTGATCATGCAATGATCATGTAGCTACCATGTACAGGTCACGTGAATGATCATACACCCATCAGGTGACTGATCATGCACTGATCACGTGGCTATCATGCACTGATCACGGGACTGATCATGCACTGATCACGTCTATATCATGCACTGATCACGTGACTGCCCGTGCACTGATCACGTGGATGATCATACACTAATCTTGTGACAGATCATGCACTGATCACGTGGCTGATCATGCACTGATACCGTGACTGAGCATGGACTGATCACATGACTATCATGTAGTGATCACGTGACTTAATGGCGCTGATCATGTGACTGATCATGCGCTGATCATGTTTGCTATCATACACTGATCATGTGCCTCTGGAGGCAATAAACAAAGAGCTGAGTAGGCACGAATCAAACAGTCAGCAGGCAATAATCATGGAACTCAGGTGTGAGGAATCATGCTGCTCAGCTGGCAATAATCAAGCAGCTGAGCAGGCAGGAATTCTGCAGCACAGCTGGCAATTGTCAAGCAGATGACAGGCAGGAATCGTGCAGCTCAGCTGGCAATTGTCAAGCAGATGAGCAGACAGTAATCACGCAGCTCAGCAGGCCCAGATCACGTGACTGAGCATGCACTGTTCACGTGGCTGATCACACACTGATCACGTGATGATCATGCACTGATCACTTGGATATCATGCACTGATCACGTGGCTGATCATACACTGTTCACGTGTCTGACCATGCACTGATCACGTGGCTGATCATACACTGCTCACGTAACTGATCATGCACTGATCACGTGGCTATCATGCACTGATCACGTGGCTGATCATGCACTGATCACGTGGCTGATCATGCAATGATCACGGCTACCATGTACTGGTCACGTGACTGATCATGCACTGATCACGTAATTGATCATGCACTGATCACGTGGCTGATCATGCACTGATCACGTGGCTGATCATGCACTGATCACGTAACTGATCATGCACTGATCACGTGACTGATCATGCACTGATCACGTGGCTATCATGCACTGATCACGTGGCTGGACATGCACTGATCACGTGCCTGATCATGCACTGATCACGTGACTGATCATGCACTGATCACGTGACTGATCATGCACTGATCACGTGGCTATCATGCACTGCTCACGTGGCTGATCATGCCATGGTCACGCAGCTACCATGTACTGGTCACATGACTGATCATGCACTGATCACGTGACTGATCATGCAGTGATCACGTGGCTATCATGCACTACTCACGTGGCTGATCATGCAATGATCATGTAGCTACCATGTACAGGTCACGTGAATGATCATACACCCATCAGGTGACTGATCATGCACTGATCACGTGACTATCATGCACTGATCACGTGACTGATCATGCACTGATCACGTCTATATCATGCACTGATCACATGACTGCATGTGCACTGATCACGTGGATGATCATACACTAATCTTGTGACAGATCATGCACTGATCACGTGGCTGATCATGCACTGATACCGTGACTGAGCATGGACTGATCACATGACTATCATGTAGTGATCACGTGACTTAATGGCGCTGATCATGTGACTGATCATGCGCTGATCATGTTTGCTATCATACACTGATCATGTGCCTCTGGAGGCAATAAACAAAGAGCTGAGTAGGCACGAATCAAACAGTCAGCAGGCAATAATCATGGAACTCAGGTGTGAGGAATCATGCTGCTCAGCTGGCAATAATCAAGCAGCTGAGCAGGCAGGAATTACGCAGCACAGCTGGCAATTGTCAAGCAGATGACAGGCAGGAATCGTGCAGCTCAGCTGGCAATTGTCAAGCAGATGAGCAGACAGTAATCACGCAGCTCAGCAGGCCCAGATCACGTGACTGAGCATGCACTGTTCACGTGGCTGATCATACACTGATCACGTGATGATCATGCACTGATCACTTGGATATCATGCACTGATCACGTGGCTGATCATACACTGTTCACGTGTCTGACCATGCACTGATCACGTGGCTGATCATACACTGCTCACGTAACTGATCATGCACTGATCACGTGGCTATCATGCACTGATCACGTGGCTGAACATGCACTGTTCACGTGGCTGATCACACACCTGTCACGTGACATATCATGCACTGATCACGTGGCACTCATGCACTGATCACGTGGCTGATCATACTCTGCTCACGTAACTCATGCACACATCACGTGGCTATCATGCACTGCTCACGTGGCTCGTCATGGAATGATCACGTAGCTACCATATACTGGTCACGTGACTGATCATGCACTGATCACGTAAATGATCATGCACTGTTCACGTGACTGATCATGTACTGATCACGTGACTGATCATGCACTGATCACGTGGCTATCATGCTCTGCTCACGTGGCTGATCATGCAACGATCACGTAGCAACCATGTACTGGTCACGTGACTGATCATGCACTGATCACGTAATTGATCCTGCACTGATCACGTGGCTCATCATGCACTGATCACGTGGCTGATCACACATGTATCACGTGACTGATCATGCACTGATCACGTGGCTCTCATGCACTGATCACGTGGCTGTCATGCACTGATCACGTGGATATCATGCACTGATCACGTGGCTGATCACACACGTATCACATGACTGATCATGCACTGATCACGTGGCTATCATGCACTGATCACGTGGCTATCATGCACTGATCACGTGGCTGATCATGCAATGATCACGTAGCTACCATGTACTGGTCACGTGACTGATCATGCACTGATCACGTAATTGATCATGCACTGATCACGTGCTGATCATGCACTGATCACGTGGCTGATCATACACTGATCACGTGACTGATCATGCACTGATCACGTGGCTGATCATGCACTGATCCGTGACTGAGCATGGACTGATCACATGACTATCATGCAGTGATCACGTGACTTAATGGCACTGATCATGTGACTGATCATGCACTGATCATGTTTGCTATCATACACTGATCATGTGCCTCTGGAGGCAATAAACAAAGAGCTGAGTAGGCACGAATCAAACAGTCAGCAGGCAATAATCATGGAACTCAGGTGTGAGGAATCATGCTGCTCAGCTGGCAATAATCAAGCAGCTGAGCAGGCAGGAATTATGCAGCACAGCTGGCAATTGTCAAGCAGATGACAGGCAGGAATCGTGCAGCTCAGCTGGCAATTGTCAAGCAGATGAGCAGACAGTAATCACGCAGCTCAGCAGGCCCTGATCACGTGACTGAGCATGCACTGTTCACGTGGCTGATCATGCACTGATCACGTGATGATCATGCACTGATCACGTGGATATCATGCACTGATCACGTGGCTGATCATGCACTGATCACGTGTCTGACCATGCACTGATCACGTGGCTGATCATGCACTGATCACGTAACTGATCATGCACTGATCACGTGGCTATCATGCACTGATCACGTGGCTGATCATGCACTGATCACGTCTATATCATGCACTGATCACATGACTGCATGCACTGATCACGTGGCTGATCATGCACTGATCACGTGACTGATCATGCACTGATCACGTGGCTGATCATGCACTGATCACATGACTGATCATGCACTGATCACGTGACTGATCATGCACTGATCACGTGACTTCATGCACTGATCATGTGACTGATCATGCACTGATCACGTGGCTGATCATGCACTGATCACGTGACTGATCATGCACTGATCACGTGACTGATCATGCACTGATCACGTGGCTATCATGCACTGATCACGTGGCTGGATCATACACTGATCACGTGCCTGATCATGCACTGATCACGTGACTGATCATGCACTGATCACGTGTCTGATCATGCACTGATCACGTGGCTATCATGCACTGCTCACGTGGCTGATCATGCCATGATCACGCAGCTACCATGTACTGGTCACATGACTGATCATGCACTGATCACGTGACTGATCATGCAGTGATCACGTGGCTATCATGAACTACTCACGTGGCTGATCATGCAATGATCATGTAGCTACCATGTACAGGTCACGTGAATGATCATACACCCATCAGGTGACTGATCATGCACTGATCACGTGGCTATCATGCACTGATCACGAGACTGATCATGCACTGTTCACGTCTATATCATGCACTGATCACATGACTGCCCGTGCACTGATCACGTGGATGATCATACACTAATCTTGTGACAGATCATGCACTGATCACGTGGCTGATCATGCACTGATACCGTGACTGAGCATGGACTGATCACATGACTATCATGTAGTGATCACGTGACTTAATGGCGCTGATCATGTGACTGATCATGCGCTGATCATGTTTGCTATCATACACTGATCATGTGCCTCTGGAGGCAATAAACAAAGAGCTGAGTAGGCACGAATCAAACAGTCAGCAGGCAATAATCATGGAACTCAGGTGTGAGGAATCATGCTGCTCAGCTGGCAATAATCAAGCAGCTGAGCAGGCAGGAATTACGCAGCACAGCTGGCAATTGTCAAGCAGATGACAGGCAGGAATCGTGCAGCTCAGCTGGCAATTGTCAAGCAGATGAGCAGACAGTAATCACGCAGCTCAGCAGGCCCAGATCACGTGACTGAGCATGCACTGTTCACGTGGCTGATCATACACTGATCACGTGATGATCATGTACTGATCACTTGGATATCATGCACTGATCACGTGGCTGATCATGCACTGATCACGTGGCTGATCATGCACTGTTCACGTGTCTGACCATGCACTGATCACGTGGCTGATCATACACTGCTCACGTAACTGATCATGCACTGATCACGTGGCTATCATGCACTGATCACGTGGCTGAACATGCACTGTTCACGTGGCTGATCACACACCTGTCACGTCACATATCATGCACTGATCACGTGGCACTCATGCACTGATCACGTGGCTGATCATACTCTGCTCACGTAACTCATGCACACATCACGTGGCTATCATGCACTGCTCACGTGGCTCGTCATGGAATGATCACGTAGCAACCATATACTGGTAACGTGACTGATCATGCAAAGATCACGTAAATGATCATGCACTGTTCACGTGACTGATCATGTACTGATCACGTGACTGATCATGCACTGACCACGTGGCTATCATGCTCTGCTCACGTGGCTGATCATGCAACGATCACGTAGCAACCATGTACTGGTCACGTGACTGATCATGCACTGATCACGTAATTGATCCTGCACTGATCACGTGGCTCATCATGCACTGATCACGTGGCTGATCACACATGTATCACGTGACTGATCATGCACTGATCACGTGGCTCTCATGCACTGATCACGTGGCTGTCATGCACTGATCACGTGGATATCATGCACTGATCATGTGGCTGATCACACACTATCACATGACTGATCATGCACTGATCACGTGGCTATCATGCACTGATCACGTGGCATCAGGCAATGATCACGTAGCTACCATGTACTGGTCACGTGACTGATCATGCACTGATCACGTAATTGATCATGCACTGATCATGTGGCTGATCATGCACTGATCACGTGGCTGATCATACACTGATCACGTGACTGATCATGCACTGATCACGTGACTGATCATGCACTGATCACGTGGCTATCATGCACTGATCACTTGGCTGACATACACTGATCACGTGCCTGGTCATGCACTGATCACGTGGCTGATCATGCACTGATCACGTGACTGATCATGCACTGATCTCGTGTCTGATCATGCACTGATCACGTGGCTATCATGCACTGCTCACGTGGCTGATCATGCCATGATCACGCAGCTACCATGTACTGGTCACATGACTGATCATGCACTGATCACGTGACTGATCATGCAGTGATCACGTGGCTATCATGAACTACTCACGTGGCTGATCATGCAATGATCATGTAGCTACCATGTACAGGTCACGTGAATGATCATACACCCATCAGGTGACTGATCATGCACTGATCACGTGGCTATCATGCACTGATCACGAGACTGATCATGCACTGTTCACGTCTATATCATGCACTGATCACATGACTGCCATGCACTGATCACGTGGATGATCATACACTAATCTTGTGACAGATCATGCACTGATCACGTGGCTGATCATGCACTGATACCGTGACTGAGCATGGACTGATCACATGACTATCATGTAGTGATCACGTGACTTAATGGCGCTGATCATGTGACTGATCATGCGCTGATCATGTTTGCTATCATACACTGATCATGTGCCTCTGGAGGCAATAAACAAAGAGCTGAGTAGGCACGAATCAAACAGTCAGCAGGCAATAATCATGGAACTCAGGTGTGAGGAATCATGCTGCTCAGCTGGCAATAATCAAGCAGCTGAGCAGGCAGGAATTACGCAGCACAGCTGGCAATTGTCAAGCAGATGACAGGCAGGAATCGTGCAGCTCAGCTGGCAATTGTCAAGCAGATGAGCAGACAGTAATCACGCAGCTCAGCAGGCCCAGATCACGTGACTGAGCATGCACTGTTCACGTGGCTGATCATACACTGATCACGTGATGATCATGCACTGATCACTTGGATATCATGCACTGATCACGTGGCTGATCATACACTGTTCACGTGTCTGACCATGCACTGATCACGTGGCTGATCATACACTGCTCACGTAACTGATCATGCACTGATCACGTGGCTATCATGCACTGATCACGTGGCTGAACATGCACTGTTCACGTGGCTGATCACACACCTGTCACGTGACATATCATGCACTGATCACGTGGCACTCATGCACTGATCACGTGGCTGATCATACTCTGCTCACGTAACTCATGCACACATCACGTGGCTATCATGCACTGCTCACGTGGCTCGTCATGGAATGATCACGTAGCAACCATATACTGGTCACGTGACTGATCATGCAAGATCACGTAAATGATCATGCACTGTTCACGTGACTGATCATGTACTGATCACGTGACTGATCATGCACTGATCACGTGGCTATCATGCTCTGCTCACGTGGCTGATCATGCAACGATCACGTAGCAACCATGTACTGGTCACGTGACTGATCATGCACTGATCACGTAATTGATCCTGCACTGATCACGTGGCTCATCATGCACTGATCACGTGGCTGATCACACATGTATCACGTGACTGATCATGCACTGATCACGTGGCTCTCATGCACTGATCACGTGGCTGTCATGCACTGATCACGTGGATATCATGCACTGATCACGTGGCTGATCACACACGTATCACATGACTGATCATGCACTGATCACGTGGCTATCATGCACTGATCACGTGGCTATCATGCACTGATCACGTGGCTGATCATGCAATGATCACGTAGCTACCATGCACTGGTCACGTGACTGATCATGCACTGATCACGTAATTGATCATGCACTGATCACGTGGCTGATCATGCACTGATCACGTGGCTGATCACACACTGATCACATGACTGATCATGCACTGATCACGTGGCTGATCATGCACTGATACCGTGACTGAGCATGGACTGATCACATGACTATCATGTAGTGATCACGTGACTTAATGGCGCTGATCATGTGACTGATCATGCGCTGATCATGTTTGCTATCATACACTGATCATGTGCCTCTGGAGGCAATAAACAAAGAGCTGAGTAGGCACGAATCAAACAGTCAGCAGGCAATAATCATGGAACTCAGGTGTGAGGAATCATGCTGCTCAGCTGGCAATAATCAAGCAGCTGAGCAGGCAGGAATTACGCAGCACAGCTGGCAATTGTCAAGCAGATGACAGGCAGGAATCGTGCAGCTCAGCTGGCAATTGTCAAGCAGATGAGCAGACAGTAATCACGCAGCTCAGCAGGCCCAGATCACGTGACTGAGCATGCACTGTTCACGTGGCTGATCATACACTGATCACGTGATGATCATGCACTGATCACTTGGATATCATGCACTGATCACGTGGCTGATCATACACTGTTCACGTGTCTGACCATGCACTGATCACGTGGCTGATCATACACTGCTCACGTAACTGATCATGCACTGATCACGTGGCTATCATGCACTGATCACGTGGCTGAACATGCACTGTTCACGTGGCTGATCACACACCTGTCACGTGACATATCATGCACTGATCACGTGGCACTCATGCACTGATCACGTGGCTGATCATACTCTGCTCACGTAACTCATGCACACATCACGTGGCTATCATGCACTGCTCACGTGGCTCGTCATGGAATGATCACGTAGCAACCATATACTGGTCACGTGACTGATCATGCAAAGATCACGTAAATGATCATGCACTGTTCACGTGACTGATCATGTACTGATCACGTGACTGATCATGCACTGATCACGTGGCTATCATGCTCTGCTCACGTGGCTGATCATGCAACGATCACGTAGCAACCATGTACTGGTCACGTGACTGATCATGCACTGATCACGTAATTGATCCTGCACTGATCACGTGGCTCATCATGCACTGATCACGTGGCTGATCACACATGATCACGTGACTGATCATGCACTGATCACGTGGCTATCATGCACTGATCACGTGGCTGTCATGCACTGATCACGTGGATATCATGCACTGATCACGTGGCTGATCACACACTATCACATGACTGATCATGCACTGATCACGTGGCTATCATGCACTGATCACGTGGCTGATCATGCAATGATCACGTAGCTACCATGTACTGGTCACGTGACTGATCATGCACTGATCACGTAATTGATCATGCACTGATCACGTGGCTGATCATGCACTGATCACGTGGCTGATCATGCACTGATCACGTGATGATCATGCACTGATCACGTGGATATCATGCACTGATCACGTGGCTGATCATGCACTGATCACGTGGCTGATCATGCACTGATCACGTGGCTGATCATGCACTGATCACGTGACTGATCATGCACTGATCACGTGGCTATCATGCACTGATCACGTGGCTGATCATGCACTGATCACGTGGCTGATCATGCACTGATCACGTGACTATCATGCACTGATCACGTGGCACTCATGCACTGATCACGTGGCTGATCATACACTGATCACGTGACTCATGCATGATCACGTGGCTATCATGCACTGATCACGTGGCTGTCATGCACTGATCACGTAGCAACCATATACTGATCACGTGACTGATCATGCACTGATCACGTAAATGATCATGCACTGATCACGTGACTGATCATGCACTGATCACGTGACTGATCATGCACTGATCACGTGGCTATCATGCACTGATCACGTGGCTGATCATGCACGATCACGTAGCAACCATGTACTGGTCACGTGACTGATCATGCACTGATCACGTAATTGATCATGCACTGATCACGTGGCTGATCATGCACTGATCACGTGGCTGATCATGCACTGATCACGTGACTGATCATGCACTGATCACGTGGCTATCATGCACTGATCACGTGGCTGTCATGCACTGATCACGTGGCTATCATGCACTGATCACGTGGCTGATCACACACGATCACGTGACTGATCATGCACTGATCACGTGGCTATCATGCACTGATCACGTGGCTATCATGCACTGATCACGTGGCTGATCATGCAATGATCACGTAGCTACCATGCACTGGTCACGTGACTGATCATGCACTGATCACGTAATTGATCATGCACTGATCACGTGGCTGATCATGCACTGATCACGTGGCTGATCATGCACTGATCACGTGGCTATCATGCACTGATCACGTGGCTGTCATGCACTGATCACGTGGATATCATGCACTGATCACGTGGCTGATCACACACGATCACGTGACTGATCATGCACTGATCACGTGGCTATCATGCACTGATCACGTGGCTGATCATGCAATGATCACGAGCTACCATGTACTGGTCACGTGACTGATCATGCACTGATCACGTAATTGATCATGCACTGATCACGTGGCTGATCATGCACTGATCACGTGGCTGATCATGCACTGATCACGTAACTGATCATGCACTGATCACGTGACTGATCATGCACTGATCACGTGGCTATCATGCACTGATCACGTGGCTGACATACACTGATCACGTGGCTGATCATGCACTGATCACGTGGCTGATCATGCACTGATCACGTGACTGATCATGCACTGATCACGTGTCTGATCATGCACTGATCACGTGGCTATCATGCACTGCTCACGTGGCTGATCATGCCATGATCACGCAGCTACCATGTACTGGTCACATGACTGATCATGCACTGATCACGTGACTGATCATGCAGTGATCACGTGGCTATCATGCACTACTCACGTGGCTGATCATGCAATGATCATGTAGCTACCATGTACAGGTCACGTGAATGATCATACACCCATCAGGTGACTGATCATGCACTGATCACGTGGCTATCATGCACTGATCACGAGACTGATCATGCACTGATCACGTCTATATCATGCACTGATCACATGACTGCCCATGCACTGATCACGTGGATGATCATACACTAATCTTGTGACAGATCATGCACTGATCACGTGGCTGATCATGCACTGATACCGTGACTGAGCATGGACTGATCACATGACTATCATGTAGTGATCACGTGACTTAATGGCGCTGATCATGTGACTGATCATGCGCTGATCATGTTTGCTATCATACACTGATCATGTGCCTCTGGAGGCAATAAACAAAGAGCTGAGTAGGCACGAATCAAACAGTCAGCAGGCAATAATCATGGAACTCAGGTGTGAGGAATCATGCTGCTCAGCTGGCAATAATCAAGCAGCTGAGCAGGCAGGAATTACGCAGCACAGCTGGCAATTGTCAAGCAGATGACAGGCAGGAATCGTGCAGCTCAGCTGGCAATTGTCAAGCAGATGAGCAGACAGTAATCACGCAGCTCAGCAGGCCCAGATCACGTGACTGAGCATGCACTGTTCACGTGGCTGATCATACACTGATCACGTGATGATCATGCACTGATCACTTGGATATCATGCACTGATCACGTGGCTGATCATACACTGTTCACGTGTCTGACCATGCACTGATCACGTGGCTGATCATGCACTGCTCACGTAACTGATCATGCACTGATCACGTGGCTATCATGCACTGATCACGTGGCTGAACATGCACTGTTCACGTGGCTGATCACACACCTGTCACGTGACATATCATGCACTGATCACGTGGCACTCATGCACTGATCACGTGGCTGATCATACTCTGCTCACGTAACTCATGCACACATCACGTGGCTATCATGCACTGCTCACGTGGCTCGTCATGGAATGATCACGTAGCAACCATATACTGGTCACGTGACTGATCATGCAGATCACGTAAATGATCATGCACTGTTCACGTGACTGATCATGTACTGATCACGTGACTGATCATGCACTGATCACGTGGCTATCATGCACTGCTCACGTGGCTGATCATGCACGATCACGTAGCAACCATGTACTGGTCACGTGACTGATCATGCACTGATCACGTAATTGATCCTGCACTGATCACGTGGCTCATCATGCACTGATCACGTGGCTGATCACACATGTATCACGTGACTGATCATGCACTGATCACGTGGCTCTCATGCACTGATCACGTGGCTGATCATGCACTGATCACGTGGATATCATGCACTGATCACGTGGCTGATCACACACGTATCACATGACTGATCATGCACTGATCACGTGGCTATCATGCACTGATCACGTGGCTATCATGCACTGATCACGTGGCTGATCATGCAATGATCACGTAGCTACCATGCACTGATCACGTGACTGATCATGCACTGATCACGTAATTGATCATGCACTGATCACGTGACTGATCATGCACTGATCACGTGGCTGATCATACACTGATCACATAACTGATCATGCACTGATCACGTGGCTGATCATGCACTGATACCGTGACTGAGCATGGACTGATCACATGACTATCATGTAGTGATCACCTGACTTAATGGCGCTGATCATGTGACTGATCATGCGCTGATCATGTTTGCTATCATATACTGATCATGTGCCTCTGGAGGCAATAAACAAAGAGCTGAGTAGGCACGAATCAAACAGTCAGCAGGCAATAATCATGGAACTCAGGTGTGAGGAATCATGCTGCTCAGCTGGCAATAATCCAGCAGCTGAGCAGGCAGGAATTACGCAGCACAGCTGGCAATTGTCAAGCAGATGACAGGCAGGAATCGTGCAGCTCAGCTGGCAATTGTCAAGCAGATGAGCAGACAGTAATCACGCAGCTCAGCAGGCCCAGATCACGTGACTGAGCATGCACTGTTCACGTGGCTGATCATACACTGATCACGTGATGATCATGCACTGATCACTTGGATATCATGCACTGATCACGTGGCTGATCATACACTGTTCACGTGTCTGACCATGCACTGATCACGTGGCTGATCATACACTGCTCACGTAACTGATCATGCACTGATCACGTGGCTATCATGCACTGATCACGTGGCTGAACATGCACTGTTCACGTGGCTGATCACACACCTGTCACGTGACATATCATGCACTGATCACGTGGCACTCATGCACTGATCACGTGGCTGATCATACTCTGCTCACGTAACTCATGCACACATCACGTGGCTATCATGCACTGCTCACGTGGCTCGTCATGGAATGATCACGTAGCTACCATATACTGGTCACGTGACTGATCATGCACAGATCACGTAAATGATCATGCACTGTTCACGTGACTGATCATGTACTGATCACGTGACTGATCATGCACTGATCACGTGGCTATCATGCTCTGCTCACGTGGCTGATCATGCAACGATCACGTAGCAACCATGTACTGGTCACGTGACTGATCATGCACTGATCACGTAATTGATCCTGCACTGATCACGTGGCTCATCATGCACTGATCACGTGGCTGATCACACATGTATCACGTGACTGATCATGCACTGATCACGTGGCTATCATGCACTGATCACGTGGCTGTCATGCACTGATCACGTGGATATCATGCACTGATCACGTGGCTGATCACACACGTATCACATGACTGATCATGCACTGATCACGTGGCTATCATGCACTGATCACGTGGCTATCATGCACTGATCACGTGGCTGATCATGCATGATCATGTACTGATCACGTGACTGATCATGCACTGATCACGAATTGATCATGCACTGATCACGTGGCTGATCATGCACTGATCACGTGGCTGATCATGCACTGATCACATGACTGATCATGCACTGATCACGTGACTGATCATGCACTGATCACGTGGCTATCATGCACTGATCACGTGGCTGATCATGCACTGATCACGTAGCTATCATGCACTGATCACGTGACTGATCATGCACTGATCACGTGACTGATCATGCACTGATCACGTGGCTATCATGCACTGATCACGTGACTGATCATGCACTGATCACGTCTGATCATGCACTGATCACATGACTGATCATGCACTGATCACGTGGCTGATCATGCACTGATCACGTGACTGATCATGCACTGATCACGTGGCTGATCATGCACTGATCACGTGACTGATCATGCACTGATCACGTGGCTATCATGCACTGATCACGTGGCTGATCATGCACTGATCACGTAGCTATCATGCACTGATCACGTGACTGATCATGCACTGATCACGTGACTGATCATGCACTGATCACGTGGCTGATCATGCACTGATCACGTGGCTGATCACACATGATCACGTGACTGATCATGCACTGATCACGTGGCTATCATGCACTGATCACGTGGCTGATCATGCACTGATCACGTGGCTATCATGCACTGATCACGTGGCTGATCACACACTATCACGTGACTGATCATGCACTGATCACGTGGCTGATCATGCACTGATCACGTGGCTATCATGCACTGATCACGTGGCTGATCATGCACTGATCACGTGACTATCATGCACTGATCACGTGACTGATCATGCACTGATCACGTGATTGATCATGCACTGATCACGTGGCTGATCATGCACTGATCACGTGGCTGATCATGCACTGATCACGTGACTGATCATGCACTGATCACGTGGCTATCATGCACTGATCACGTGGCTGATCATGCATGATCACGCAGCTACCATGTACTGGTCACATGACTGATCATGCACTGATCACGTGACTGATCATGCACTGATCACGTGGCTATCATGCACTACTCACGTGGCTGATCATGCAATGATCATGTAGCTACCATGTACAGGTCACGTGAATGATCATACACCCATCAGGTGACTGATCATGCACTGATCACGTGGCTATCATGCACTGATCACGTGACTGATCATGCACTGATCACGTCTATATCATGCACTGATCACATGACTGCCCATGCACTGATCACGTGGATGATCATACACTAATCATGTGACAGATCATGCACTGATCACGTGGCTGATCATGCACTGATACCGTGACTGAGCATGGACTGATCACATGACTATCATGTAGTGATCACGTGACTTAATGGCGCTGATCATGTGACTGATCATGCACTGATCATGTTTGCTATCATACACTGATCATGTGCCTCTGGAGGCAATAAACAAAGAGCTGAGTAGGCACGAATCAAACAGTCAGCAGGCAATAATCATGGAACACAGGTGTGAGGAATCATGCTGCTCAGCTGGCAATAATCAAGCAGCTGAGCAGGCAGGAATCGTGCAGCTCAGCTGGCAATTGTCAAGCAGATGAGCAGACAGTAATCACGCAGCTCAGCAGGCCCTGATCACGTGACTGAGCATGCACTGTTCACGTGGCTGATCATGCACTGATCACGTGGCTGATCATGCACTGATCACGTGGCTATCATGCACTGATCACGTGGCTGATCATGCACTGATCACGTAGCTACCATGCACTGATCACGTGACTGATCATGCACTGATCACGTAATTGATCATGCACTGATCACGTGGCTGATCATGCACTGATCACGTGGCTGATCATACACTGATCACAACTGATCATGCACTGATCACGTGACTGATCATGCACTGATCACGTGGCTATCATGCACTGATCACGTGGCTGACATACACTGATCACGTGCCTGGTCATGCACTGATCACGTGGCTGATCATGCACTGATCACGTGACTGATCATGCACTGATCACGTGTCTGATCATGCACTGATCACGTGGCTATCATGCACTGCTCACGTGGCTGATCATGCATGATCACGCAGCTACCATGTACTGGTCACATGACTGATCATGCACTGATCACGTGACTGATCATGCAGTGATCACGTGGCTATCATGCACTACTCACGTGGCTGATCATGCAATGATCATGTAGCTACCATGTACAGGTCACGTGAATGATCATACACCCATCAGGTGACTGATCATGCACTGATCACGTGGCTATCATGCACTGATCACGAGACTGATCATGCACTGATCACGTCTATATCATGCACTGATCACATGACTGCCCATGCACTGATCACGTGGATGATCATACACTAATCTTGTGACAGATCATGCACTGATCACGTGGCTGATCATGCACTGATACCGTGACTGAGCATGGACTGATCACATGACTATCATGTAGTGATCACGTGACTTAATGGCGCTGATCATGTGACTGATCATGCACTGATCATGTTTGCTATCATACACTGATCATGTGCCTCTGGAGGCAATAAACAAAGAGCTGAGTAGGCACGAATCAAACAGTCAGCAGGCAATAATCATGGAACTCAGGTGTGAGGAATCATGCTGCTCAGCTGGCAATAATCAAGCAGCTGAGCAGGCAGGAATCGTGCAGCTCAGCTGGCAATTGTCAAGCAGATGAGCAGACAGTAATCACGCAGCTCAGCAGGCCCAGATCACGTGACTGAGCATGCACTGTTCACGTGGCTGATCATACACTGATCACGTGATGATCATGCACTGATCACTTGGATATCATGCACTGATCACGTGGCTGATCATACACTGTTCACGTGTCTGACCATGCACTGATCACGTGGCTGATCATACACTGCTCACGTAACTGATCATGCACTGATCACGTGGCTATCATGCACTGATCACGTGGCTGAACATGCACTGTTCACGTGGCTGATCACACACCTGTCACGTGACATATCATGCACTGATCACGTGGCACTCATGCACTGATCACGTGGCTGATCATACTCTGCTCACGTAACTCATGCACACATCACGTGGCTATCATGCACTGCTCACGTGGCTCGTCATGGAATGATCACGTAGCAACCATATACTGGTCACGTGACTGATCATGCAAAGATCACGTAAATGATCATGCACTGTTCACGTGACTGATCATGTACTGATCACGTGACTGATCATGCACTGATCACGTGGCTATCATGCTCTGCTCACGTGGCTGATCATGCAACGATCACGTAGCAACCATGTACTGGTCACGTGACTGATCATGCACTGATCACGTAATTGATCCTGCACTGATCACGTGGCTCATCATGCACTGATCACGTGGCTGATCACACATGTATCACGTGACTGATCATGCACTGATCCGTGGCTCTCATGCACTGATCACGTGGCTGTCATGCACTGATCACGTGGATATCATGCACTGATCACGTGGCTGATCACACACGTATCACATGACTGATCATGCACTGATCACGTGGCTATCATGCACTGATCACGTGGCTATCATGCACTGATCACGTGGCTGATCATGCAATGATCACGTAGCTACCATGTACTGATCACGTGACTGATCATGCACTGATCACGTAATTGATCATGCACTGATCACGTGGCTGATCATGCACTGATCACGTGGCTGATCATGCACTGATCACGTGACTGATCATGCACTGATCACGTGACTGATCATGCACTGATCACGTGGCTATCATGCACTGATCACGTGGCTGATCATGCATGATCACGCAGCTACCATGTACTGGTCACATGACTGATCATGCACTGATCACGTGACTGATCATGCACTGATCACGTGGCTATCATGCACTACTCACGTGGCTGATCATGCAATGATCATGTAGCTACCATGTACAGGTCACGTGAATGATCATACACCCATCAGGTGACTGATCATGCACTGATCACGTGGCTATCATGCACTGATCACGTGACTGATCATGCACTGTTCACGTCTATATCATGCACTGATCACATGACTGCCATGCACTGATCACGTGGATGATCATACACTAATCTTGTGACAGATCATGCACTGATCACGTGGCTGATCATGCACTGATACCGTGACTGAGCATGGACTGATCACATGACTATCATGTAGTGATCACGTGACTTAATGGCGCTGATCATGTGACTGATCATGCGCTGATCATGTTTGCTATCATACACTGATCATGTGCCTCTGGAGGCAATAAACAAAGAGCTGAGTAGGCACGAATCAAACAGTCAGCAGGCAATAATCATGGAACACAGGTGTGAGGAATCATGCTGCTCAGCTGGCAATAATCAAGCAGCTGAGCAGGCAGGAATCATGCAGCTCAGCTGGCAATTGTCAAGCAGATGAGCAGACAGTAATCACGCAGCTCAGCAGGCCCTGATCACGTGACTGAGCATGCACTGATCACGTGGCTGATCATGCACTGATCACGTGGCTGATCATGCACTGATCACGTGGCTATCATGCACTGATCACGTGGCTGATCATGCACTGATCACGTGCTATCATGCACTGATCACGTGACTGATCATGCACTGATCACGTAACTGATCATGCACTGATCACGTGGCTGATCATGCACTGATCACGTGGCTGATCATGCACTGATCACGTGACTGATCATGCACTGATCACGTGACTGATCATGCACTGATCACGTGGCTATCATGCACTGATCACGTGGCTGATCATGCACTGATCACGTGACTGATCATGCACTGATCACGTGGCTGATCATGCACTGATCACGTGACTGATCATGCACTGATCACGTGACTGATCATGCACTGATCACGTGGCTATCATGCACTGCTCACGTGGCTGATCATGCATGATCACGCAGCTACCATGTACTGGTCACGTGACTGATCATGCACTGATCACGTGACTGATCATGCACTGATCACGTGGCTATCATGCACTACTCACGTGGCTGATCATGCAATGATCATGTAGCTACCATGTACTGGTCACGTGAATGATCATGCACCCATCAGGTGACTGATCATGCACTGATCACGTGGCTATCATGCACTGATCACGTGACTGATCATGCACTGATCACGTCTATATCATGCACTGATCACATGACTGCCCATGCACTGATCACGTGGATGATCATACACTGATCATGTGACAGATCATGCACTGATCACGTGGCTGATCATGCACTGATACCGTGACTGAGCATGGACTGATCACATGACTATCATGTAGTGATCACGTGACTTAATGGCACTGATCATGTGACTGATCATGCACTGATCATGTTTGCTATCATACACTGATCATGTGCCTCTGGAGGCAATAAACAAAGAGCTGAGTAGGCACGAATCAAACAGTCAGCAGGCAATAATCATGGAACACAGGTGTGAGGAATCATGCTGCTCAGCTGGCAATAATCAAGCAGCTGAGCAGGCAGGAATCGTGCAGCTCAGCTGGCAATTGTCAAGCAGATGAGCAGACAGTAATCACGCAGCTCAGCAGGCCTGATCACGTGACTGAGCATGCACTGTCACGTGGCTGATCATGCACTGATCACGTGATGATCATGCACTGATCACGTGGCTATCATGCACTGATCACGTGGCTGATCATGCACTGATCACGTGACTGATCATGCACTGATCACGTGTCTGATCATGCACTGATCACGTGGCTATCATGCACTGATCACGTGGCTGATCATGCATGATCACGAGCTACCATGTACTGGTCACATGACTGATCATGCACTGATCACGTGACTGATCATGCAGTGATCACGTGGCTATCATGCACTACTCACGTGGCTGATCATGCAATGATCATGTAGCTACCATGTACAGGTCACGTGAATGATCATACACCCATCAGGTGACTGATCATGCACTGATCACGTGGCTATCATGCACTGATCACGAGACTGATCATGCACTGATCACGTCTATATCATGCACTGATCACATGACTGCCCATGCACTGATCACGTGGATGATCATACACTAATCTTGTGACAGATCATGCACTGATCACGTGGCTGATCATGCACTGATACCGTGACTGAGCATGGACTGATCACATGACTATCATGTAGTGATCACGTGACTTAATGGCGCTGATCATGTGACTGATCATGCGCTGATCATGTTTGCTATCATACACTGATCATGTGCCTCTGGAGGCAATAAACAAAGAGCTGAGTAGGCACGAATCAAACAGTCAGCAGGCAATAATCATGGAACTCAGGTGTGAGGAATCATGCTGCTCAGCTGGCAATAATCAAGCAGCTGAGCAGGCAGGAATTACGCAGCACAGCTGGCAATTGTCAAGCAGATGACAGGCAGGAATCGTGCAGCTCAGCTGGCAATTGTCAAGCAGATGAGCAGACAGTAATCACGCAGCTCAGCAGGCCCAGATCACGTGACTGAGCATGCACTGTTCACGTGGCTGATCATACACTGATCACGTGATGATCATGCACTGATCACTTGGATATCATGCACTGATCACGTGGCTGATCATACACTGCTCACGTAACTGATCATGCACTGATCACGTGGCTATCATGCACTGATCACGTGGCTGAACATGCACTGTTCACGTGGCTGATCACACACCTGTCACGTGACATATCATGCACTGATCACGTGGCACTCATGCACTGATCACGTGGCTGATCATACTCTGCTCACGTAACTCATGCACACATCACGTGGCTATCATGCACTGCTCACGTGGCTCGTCATGGAATGATCACGTAGCAACCATATACTGGTAACGTGACTGATCATGCAAAGATCACGTAAATGATCATGCACTGTTCACGTGACTGATCATGTACTGATCACGTGACTGATCATGCACTGACCACGTGGCTATCATGCTCTGCTCACGTGGCTGATCATGCAATGATCACGTAGCAACCATGTACTGGTCACGTGACTGATCATGCACTGATCACGTAATTGATCCTGCACTGATCACGTGGCTCATCATGCACTGATCACGTGGCTGATCACACATGTATCACGTGACTGATCATGCACTGATCACGTGGCTCTCATGCACTGATCACGTGGCTGTCATGCACTGATCACGTGGATATCATGCACTGATCACGTGGCTGATCACACGTATCACATGACTGATCATGCACTGATCACGTGGCTATCATGCACTGATCACGTGGCTATCATGCACTGATCACGTGGCTGATCAGGCAATGATCACGTAGCTACCATGTACTGATCACGTGACTGATCATGCACTGATCACGTAATTGATCATGCACTGATCATGTGGCTGATCATGCACTGATCACGTGGCTGATCATACACTGATCACATAACTGATCATGCACTGATCACGTGACTGATCATGCACTGATCACGTGGCTATCATGCACTGATCACTTGGCTGGACATACACTGATCACGTGCCTGGTCATGCACTGATCACGTGGCTGATCATGCACTGATCACGTGACTGATCATGCACTGATCGTGTCTGATCATGCACTGATCACGTGGCTATCATGCACTGCTCACGTGGCTGATCATGCCATGATCACGCAGCTACCATGTACTGGTCACATGACTGATCATGCACTGATCACGTGACTGATCATGCAGTGATCACGTGGCTATCATGAACTACTCACGTGGCTGATCATGCAATGATCATGTAGCTACCATGTACAGGTCACGTGAATGATCATACACCCATCAGGTGACTGATCATGCACTGATCACGTGGCTATCATGCACTGATCACGAGACTGATCATGCACTGTTCACGTCTATATCATGCACTGATCACATGACTGCCCGTGCACTGATCACGTGGATGATCATACACTAATCTTGTGACAGATCATGCACTGATCACGTGGCTGATCATGCACTGATACCGTGACTGAGCATGGACTGATCACATGACTATCATGTAGTGATCACGTGACTTAATGGCGCTGATCATGTGACTGATCATGCGCTGATCATGTTTGCTATCATACACTGATCATGTGCCTCTGGAGGCAATAAACAAAGAGCTGAGTAGGCACGAATCAAACAGTCAGCAGGCAATAATCATGGAACTCAGGTGTGAGGAATCATGCTGCTCAGCTGGCAATAATCAAGCAGCTGAGCAGGCAGGAATTACGCAGCACAGCTGGCAATTGTCAAGCAGATGACAGGCAGGAATCGTGCAGCTCAGCTGGCAATTGTCAAGCAGATGAGCAGACAGTAATCACGCAGCTCAGCAGGCCCAGATCACGTGACTGAGCATGCACTGTTCACGTGGCTGATCATACACTGATCACGTGATGATCATGCACTGATCACTTGGATATCATGCACTGATCACGTGGCTGATCATACACTGTTCACGTGTCTGACCATGCACTGATCACGTGGCTGATCATACACTGCTCACGTAACTGATCATGCACTGATCACGTGGCTATCATGCACTGATCACGTGGCTGAACATGCACTGTTCACGTGGCTGATCACACACCTGTCACGTGACATATCATGCACTGATCACGTGGCACTCATGCACTGATCACGTGGCTGATCATACTCTGCTCACGTAACTCATGCACACATCACGTGGCTATCATGCACTGCTCACGTGGCTCGTCATGGAATGATCACGTAGCAACCATATACTGGTCACGTGACTGATCATGCAAAGATCACGTAAATGATCATGCACTGTTCACGTGACTGATCATGTACTGATCACGTGACTGATCATGCACTGACCACGTGGCTATCATGCTCTGCTCACGTGGCTGATCATGCAATGATCACGTAGCAACCATGTACTGGTCACGTGACTGATCATGCACTGATCACGTAATTGATCCTGCACTGATCACGTGGCTCATCATGCACTGATCACGTGGCTGATCACACATGTATCACGTGACTGATCATGCACTGATCACGTGGCTCTCATGCACTGATCACGTGGCTGTCATGCACTGATCACGTGGATATCATGCACTGATCACGTGGCTGATCACACGTATCACATGACTGATCATGCACTGATCACGTGGCTATCATGCACTGATCACGTGGCTATCATGCACTGATCACGTGGCTGATCAGGCAATGATCACGTAGCTACCATGTACTGGTCACGTGACTGATCATGCACTGATCACGTAATTGATCATGCACTGATCATGTGGCTGATCATGCACTGATCACGTGGCTGATCATACACTGATCACATAACTGATCATGCACTGATCACGTGACTGATCATGCACTGATCACGTGGCTATCATGCACTGATCACGTGGCTGACATGCACTGATCACGTGCCTGATCATGCACTGATCACGTGGCTGATCATGCACTGATCACGTGACTGATCATGCACTGATCACGTGATGATCATGCACTGATCACGTGACTGATCATGCACTGATCACGTGGCTATCATGCACTGATCACGTGGCTGATCATGCATGATCACGCAGCTACCATGTACTGGTCACATGACTGATCATGCACTGATCACGTGACTGATCATGCACTGATCACGTGGCTATCATGCACTATCACGTGGCTGATCATGCAATGATCATGTAGCTACCATGTACAGGTCACGTGAATGATCATGCACCATCAGGTGACTGATCATGCACTGATCACGTGGCTATCATGCACTGATCACGTGACTGATCATGCACTGATCACGTGTATATCATGCACTGATCACATGACTGCCCATGCACTGATCACGTGGATGATCATACACTGATCTTGTGACAGATCATGCACTGATCACGTGGCTGATCATGCACTGATCACGTGACTGATCATGCACTGATCACGTGACTGATCATGCACTGATCACGTGGCTATCATGCACTGATCACGTGGCTGATCATGCATGATCACGCAGCTACCATGTACTGATCACATGACTGATCATGCACTGATCACGTGACTGATCATGCACTGATCACGTGGCTATCATGCACTATCACGTGGCTGATCATGCAATGATCATGTAGCTACCATGTACTGGTCACGTGAATGATCATGCACTGATCAGGTGACTGATCATGCACTGATCACGTGGCTATCATGCACTGATCACGTGACTGATCATGCACTGATCACGTGGATATCATGCACTGATCACGTGACTGCCATGCACTGATCACGTGCATGATCATGCACTGATCACGTGACAGATCATGCACTGATCACGTGGCTGATCATGCACTGATCACGTGACTGATCATGCACTGATCACGTGACTGATCATGCACTGATCACGTGACTTCATGCACTGATCACGTGACTGATCATGCACTGATCACGTGGCTGATCATGCACTGATCACGTGGCTGATCATGCACTGATCACGTGGCTGATCATGCACTGATCACGTGGCTGATCATGCACTGATCACGTGGCTGATCATGCACTGATCACGTGGCTGATCACACACCTGTCACGTGACATATCATGCACTGATCACGTGGCACTCATGCACTGATCACGTGGCTGATCATACACTGCTCACGTAACATGATCACGTGGCTATCATGCACTGCTCACGTGGCTGTCATGCAATGATCACGTAGCAACCATATACTACTGTCACGTGACTGATCATGCACTGATCACGTAAATGATCATGCACTGTTCACGTGACTGATCATGCACTGATCACGTGACTGATCATGCACTGATCACGTGGCTATCATGCACTGCTCACGTGGCTGATCATGCAACGATCACGTAGCAACCATGTACTGGTCACGTGACTGATCATGCACTGATCACGTAATTGATCATGCACTGATCACGTGGCTCATCATGCACTGATCACGTGGCTGATCACACATGATCACGTGACTGATCATGCACTGATCACGTGGCTCTCATGCACTGATCACGTGGCTGTCATGCACTGATCACGTGGATATCATGCACTGATCACGTGGCTGATCACACACGTATCACATGACTGATCATGCACTGATCACGTGGCTATCATGCACTGATCACGTGGCTATCATGCACTGATCACGTGGCTGATCATGCAATGATCACGTAGCTACCATGTACTGGTCACGTGACTGATCATGCACTGATCACGTAATTGATCATGCACTGATCACGTGGCTGATCATGCACTGATCACGTGGCTGATCATGCACTGATCACGTAACTGATCATGCACTGATCACGTGACTGATCATGCACTGATCACGTGGCTATCATGCACTGATCACGTGGCTGATACACTGATCACGTGCCTGATCATGCACTGATCACGTGGCTGATCATGCACTGATCACGTGACTGATCATGCACTGATCACGTGTCTGATCATGCACTGATCACGTGGCTATCATGCACTGCTCACGTGGCTGATCATGCCATGATCACGCAGCTACCATGTACTGGTCACATGACTGATCATGCACTGATCACGTGACTGATCATGCACTGATCACGTGGCTATCATGCACTACTCACGTGGCTGATCATGCAATGATCATGTAGCTACCATGTACAGGTCACGTGAATGATCATACACCCATCAGGTGACTGATCATGCACTGATCACGTGGCTATCATGCACTGATCACGTGACTGATCATGCACTGATCACGTCTATATCATGCACTGATCACATGACTGCCCATGCACTGATCACGTGGATGATCATACACTAATCGTGACAGATCATGCACTGATCACGTGGCTGATCATGCACTGATACGTGACTGAGCATGGACTGATCACATGACTATCATGTAGTGATCACGTGACTTAATGGCACTGATCATGTGACTGATCATGCACTGATCATGTTTGCTATCATACACTGATCATGTGCCTCTGGAGGCAATAAACAAAGAGCTGAGTAGGCACGAATCAAACAGTCAGCAGGCAATAATCATGGAACACAGGTGTGAGGAATCATGCTGCTCAGCTGGCAATAATCAAGCAGCTGAGCAGGCAGGAATCGTGCAGCTCAGCTGGCAATTGTCAAGCAGATGAGCAGACAGTAATCACGCAGCTCAGCAGGCACTGATCACGTGACTGATCATGCACTGATCACGTGGCTGATCATGCACTGATCACGTGGCTGATCATGCACTGATCACGTGGCTGATCATGCACTGATCACGTGGCTGATCATGCACTGATCACGTGACTGATCATGCACTGATCACGTGACTGATCATGCACTGATCACGTGGCTGATCATGCACTGATCACGTGGCTGATCATGCACTGATCACGTGACTGATCATGCACTGATCACGTGACTGATCATGCACTGATCACGTGACTGATCATGCACTGATCACGTGGCTATCATGCACTACTCACGTGGCTGATCATGCAATGATCATGTAGCTACCATGTACAGGTCACGTGAATGATCATACACCCATCAGGTGACTGATCATGCACTGATCACGTGGCTATCATGCACTGATCACGTGACTGATCATGCACTGATCACGTCTATATCATGCACTGATCACATGACTGCCCATGCACTGATCACGTGGATGATCATACACTAATCTTGTGACAGATCATGCACTGATCACGTGGCTGATCATGCACTGATACCGTGACTGAGCATGGACTGATCACATGACTATCATGTAGTGATCACGTGACTTAATGGCGCTGATCATGTGACTGATCATGCGCTGATCATGTTTGCTATCATACACTGATCATGTGCCTCTGGAGGCAATAAACAAAGAGCTGAGTAGGCACGAATCAAACAGTCAGCAGGCAATAATCATGGAACTCAGCTGTGAGGAATCATGCTGCTTAGCTGGCAATAATCAAGCAGCTGAGCAGGCAGGAATTACGCAGCACAGCTGGCAATTGTCAAGCAGATGACAGGCAGGAATCGTGCAGCTCAGCTGGCAATTGTCAAGCAGATGAGCAGACAGTAATCACGCAGCTCAGCAGGCCCAGATCACGTGACTGAGCATGCACTGTTCACGTGGCTGATCATACACTGATCACGTGATGATCATGCACTGATCACTTGGATATCATGCACTGATCACGTGGCTGATCATACACTGTTCACGTGTCTGACCATGCACTGATCACGTGGCTGATCATACACTGCTCACGTAACTGATCATGCACTGATCACGTGGCTATCATGCACTGATCACGTGGCTGAACATGCACTGTTCACGTGGCTGATCACACACCTGTCACGTGACATATCATGCACTGATCACGTGGCACTCATGCACTGATCACGTGGCTGATCATACTCTGCTCACGTAACTCATGCACACATCACGTGGCTATCATGCACTGCTCACGTGGCTCGTCATGGAATGATCACGTAGCAACCATATACTGGTAACGTGACTGATCATGCAAAGATCACGTAAATGATCATGCACTGATCACGTGACTGATCATGCACTGATCACGTGGCTATCATGCACTGCTCACGTGGCTGATCATGCAACGATCACGTAGCAACCATGTACTGGTCACGTGACTGATCATGCACTGATCACGTAATTGATCCTGCACTGATTACGTGGCTCATCATGCACTGATCACGTGGCTGATCACACATGTATCACGTGACTGATCATGCACTGATCACGTGGCTCTCATGCACTGATCACGTGGCTGTCATGCACTGATCACGTGGATATCATGCACTGATAAAGTGGCTGATCACACACGTATCACATGACTGATCATGCACTGATCACGTGGCTATCATGCACTGATCACGTGGCTATCATGCACTGATCACGTGGCTGATCAGGCAATGATCACGTAGCTACCATGTACTGGTCACGTGACTGATCATGCACTGATCACGTAATTGATCATGCACTGATCATGTGGCTGATCATGCACTGATCACGTGGCTGATCATACACTGATCACATAACTGATCATGCACTGATCACGTGACTGATCATGCACTGATCACGTGGCTATCATGCACTGATCACTTGGCTGGACATACACTGATCACGTGCCTGGTCATGCACTGATCACGTGGCTGATCATGCACTGATCACGTGACTGATCATGCACTGATCTCGTGTCTGATCATGCACTGATCACGTGGCTATCATGCACTGCTCACGTGGCTGATCATGCCATGATCACGCAGCTACCATGTACTGGTCACATGACTGATCATGCACTGATCACGTGACTGATCATGCAGTGATCACGTGGCTATCATGAACTACTCACGTGGCTGATCATGCAATGATCATGTAGCTACCATGTACAGGTCACGTGAATGATCATACACCCATCAGGTGACTGATCATGCACTGATCACGTGGCTATCATGCACTGATCACGAGACTGATCATGCACTGTTCACGTCTATATCATGCACTGATCACATGACTGCCCATGCACTGATCACGTGGATGATCATACACTAATCTTGTGACAGATCATGCACTGATCACGTGGCTGATCATGCACTGATACCGTGACTGAGCATGGACTGATCACATGACTATCATGTAGTGATCACGTGACTTAATGGCGCTGATCATGTGACTGATCATGCGCTGATCATGTTTGCTATCATACACTGATCATGTGCCTCTGGAGGCAATAAACAAAGAGCTGAGTAGGCACGAATCAAACAGTCAGCAGGCAATAATCATGGAACTCAGGTGTGAGGAATCATGCTGCTCAGCTGGCAATAATCAAGCAGCTGAGCAGGCAGGAATTACGCAGCACAGCTGGCAATTGTCAAGCAGATGACAGGCAGGAATCGTGCAGCTCAGCTGGCAATTGTCAAGCAGATGAGCAGACAGTAATCACGCAGCTCAGCAGGCCCAGATCACGTGACTGAGCATGCACTGTTCACGTGGCTGATCATACACTGATCACGTGATGATCATGCACTGATCACTTGGATATCATGCACTGATCACGTGGCTGATCATACACTGTTCACGTGTCTGACCATGCACTGATCACGTGGCTGATCATACACTGCTCACGTAACTGATCATGCACTGATCACGTGGCTATCATGCACTGATCACGTGGCTGAACATGCACTGTTCACGTGGCTGATCACACACCTGTCACGTGACATATCATGCACTGATCACGTGGCACTCATGCACTGATCACGTGGCTGATCATACTCTGCTCACGTAACTCATGCACACATCACGTGGCTATCATGCACTGCTCACGTGGCTCGTCATGGAATGATCACGTAGCAACCATATACTGGTACGTGACTGATCATGCAAAGATCACGTAAATGATCATGCACTGTTCACGTGACTGATCATGTACTGATCACGTGACTGATCATGCACTGATCACGTGGCTATCATGCTCTGCTCACGTGGCTGATCATGCAACGATCACGTAGCAACCATGTACTGGTCACGTGACTGATCATGCACTGATCACGTAATTGATCCTGCACTGATCACGTGGCTCATCATGCACTGATCACGTGGCTGATCACACATGTATCACGTGACTGATCATGCACTGATCACGTGGCTCTCATGCACTGATCACGTGGCTGTCATGCACTGATCACGTGGATATCATGCACTGATCACGTGGCTGATCACACACGTATCACATGACTGATCATGCACTGATCACGTGGCTATCATGCACTGATCACGTGGCTATCATGCACTGATCACGTGGCTGATCATGCAATGATCACGTAGCTACCATGTACTGGTCACGTGACTGATCATGCACTGATCACGTAATTGATCATGCACTGATCATGTGGCTGATCATGCACTGATCACGTGGCTGATCATACACTGATCACATAACTGATCATGCACTGATCACGTGACTGATCATGCACTGATCACGTGGCTATCATGCACTGATCACGTGGCTGACATGCACTGATCACGTGCCTGATCATGCACTGATCACGTGGCTGATCATGCACTGATCACGTGGCTGATCATGCACTGATCACGTGACTGATCATGCACTGATCACGTGTCTGATCATGCACTGATCACGTGGCTATCATGCACTGCTCACGTGGCTGATCATGCCATGATCACGCAGCTACCATGTACTGGTCACATGACTGATCATGCACTGATCACGTGACTGATCATGCAGTGATCACGTGGCTATCATGAACTACTCACGTGGCTGATCATGCAATGATCATGTAGCTACCATGTACAGGTCACGTGAATGATCATACACCCATCAGGTGACTGATCATGCACTGATCACGTGGCTATCATGCACTGATCACGAGACTGATCATGCACTGTTCACGTCTATATCATGCACTGATCACATGACTGCCCATGCACTGATCACGTGGATGATCATACACTAATCTTGTGACAGATCATGCACTGATCACGTGGCTGATCATGCACTGATACCGTGACTGAGCATGGACTGATCACATGACTATCATGTAGTGATCACGTGACTTAATGGCGCTGATCATGTGACTGATCATGCGCTGATCATGTTTGCTATCATACACTGATCATGTGCCTCTGGAGGCAATAAACAAAGAGCTGAGTAGGCACGAATCAAACAGTCAGCAGGCAATAATCATGGAACTCAGGTGTGAGGAATCATGCTGCTCAGCTGGCAATAATCAAGCAGCTGAGCAGGCAGGAATTATGCAGCACAGCTGGCAATTGTCAAGCAGATGACAGGCAGGAATCGTGCAGCTCAGCTGGCAATTGTCAAGCAGATGAGCAGACAGTAATCACGCAGCTCAGCAGGCCCAGATCACGTGACTGAGCATGCACTGTTCACGTGGCTGATCATACACTGATCACGTGATGATCATGCACTGATCACTTGGATATCATGCACTGATCACGTGGCTGATCATACACTGTTCACGTGTCTGACCATGCACTGATCACGTGGCTGATCATACACTGCTCACGTAACTGATCATGCACTGATCACGTGGCTATCATGCACTGATCACGTGGCTGAACATGCACTGTTCACGTGGCTGATCACACACCTGTCACGTGACATATCATGCACTGATCACGTGGCACTCATGCACTGATCACGTGGCTGATCATACTCTGCTCACGTAACTCATGCACACATCACGTGGCTATCATGCACTGCTCACGTGGCTCGTCATGGAATGATCACGTAGCAACCATATACTGGTCACGTGACTGATCATGCAAAGATCACGTAAATGATCATGCACTGTTCACGTGACTGATCATGTACTGATCACGTGACTGATCATGCACTGATCACGTGGCTATCATGCTCTGCTCACGTGGCTGATCATGCAACGATCACGTAGCAACCATGTACTGGTCACGTGACTGATCATGCACTGATCACGTAATTGATCCTGCACTGATCACGTGGCTCATCATGCACTGATCACGTGGCTGATCACACATGTATCACGTGACTGATCATGCACTGATCACGTGGCTCTCATGCACTGATCACGTGGCTGTCATGCACTGATCACGTGGATATCATGCACTGATCACGTGGCTGATCACACACGTATCACATGACTGATCATGCACTGATCACGTGGCTATCATGCACTGATCACGTGGCTATCATGCACTGATCACGTGGCTGATCATGCAATGATCACGTAGCTACCATGTACTGGTCACGTGACTGATCATGCACTGATCACGTAATTGATCATGCACTGATCATGTGGCTGATCATGCACTGATCACGTGGCTGATCATGCACTGATCACGTGACTGATCATGCACTGATCACGTGACTGATCATGCACTGATCACGTGGCTGGTCATGCACTGATCACGTGGCTGATCATGCACTGATCACGTGACTGATCATGCACTGATCACGTGTCTGATCATGCACTGATCACGTGGCTATCATGCACTGCTCACGTGGCTGATCATGCATGATCACGCAGCTACCATGTACTGGTCACATGACTGATCATGCACTGATCACGTGACTGATCATGCAGTGATCACGTGGCTATCATGAACTACTCACGTGGCTGATCATGCAATGATCATGTAGCTACCATGTACAGGTCACGTGAATGATCATACACCCATCAGGTGACTGATCATGCACTGATCACGTGGCTATCATGCACTGATCACGAGACTGATCATGCACTGTTCACGTCTATATCATGCACTGATCACATGACTGCCCATGCACTGATCACGTGGATGATCATACACTAATCTTGTGACAGATCATGCACTGATCACGTGGCTGATCATGCACTGATACCGTGACTGAGCATGGACTGATCACATGACTATCATGTAGTGATCACGTGACTTAATGGCGCTGATCATGTGACTGATCATGCGCTGATCATGTTTGCTATCATACACTGATCATGTGCCTCTGGAGGCAATAAACAAAGAGCTGAGTAGGCACGAATCAAACAGTCAGCAGGCAATAATCATGGAACTCAGGTGTGAGGAATCATGCTGCTCAGCTGGCAATAATCAAGCAGCTGAGCAGGCAGGAATTACGCAGCACAGCTGGCAATTGTCAAGCAGATGACAGGCAGGAATCGTGCAGCTCAGCTGGCAATTGTCAAGCAGATGAGCAGACAGTAATCACGCAGCTCAGCAGGCCCAGATCACGTGACTGAGCATGCACTGTTCACGTGGCTGATCATACACTGATCACGTGATGATCATGCACTGATCACTTGGATATCATGCACTGATCACGTGGCTGATCATACACTGTTCACGTGTCTGACCATGCACTGATCACGTGGCTGATCATACACTGCTCACGTAACTGATCATGCACTGATCACGTGGCTGATCATGCACTGATCACGTGGCTGATCACACACCTGTCACGTGACTATCATGCACTGATCACGTGGCACTCATGCACTGATCACGTGGCTGATCATACTCTGCTCACGTAACTCATGCACACATCACGTGGCTATCATGCACTGCTCACGTGGCTGTCATGGAATGATCACGTAGCAACCATATACTGGTCACGTGACTGATCATGCACTGATCACGTAAATGATCATGCACTGTTCACGTGACTGATCATGTACTGATCACGTGACTGATCATGCACTGATCACGTGGCTATCATGCACTGCTCACGTGGCTGATCATGCAACGATCACGTAGCAACCATGTACTGGTCACGTGACTGATCATGCACTGATCACGTAATTGATCATGCACTGATCACGTGGCTCATCATGCACTGATCACGTGGCTGATCACACATGTATCACGTGACTGATCATGCACTGATCACGTGGCTATCATGCACTGATCACGTGGCTGTCATGCACTGATCACGTGGATATCATGCACTGATCACGTGGCTGATCACACTGATCACGTGACTGATCATGCACTGATCACGTGGCTATCATGCACTGATCACGTGGCTGATCATGCACTGATCACGTGGCTGATCACACACTGTCACGTGACTGATCATGCACTGATCACGTGGACTCATGCACTGATCACGTGGCTGATCATACACTGATCACGTAACTCATGCACACATCACGTGGCTATCATGCACTGATCACGTGGCTGTCATGCACTGATCACGTGCAACCATGCACTGATCACGTGACTGATCATGCACTGATCACGTAAATGATCATGCACTGATCACGTGACTGATCATGCACTGATCACGTGACTGATCATGCACTGATCACGTGGCTATCATGCACTGCTCACGTGGCTGATCATGCACGATCACGTAGCTACCATGTACTGGTCACGTGACTGATCATGCACTGATCACGTAATTGATCATGCACTGATCACGTGGCTGATCATGCACTGATCACGTGGCTGATCACACATGATCACGTGACTGATCATGCACTGATCACGTGGCTGATCATGCACTGATCACGTGGCTGATCATGCACTGATCACGTGGCTATCATGCACTGATCACGTGGCTCATCACACTGATCACATGACTGATCATGCACTGATCACGTGGCTATCATGCACTGATCACGTGGCTGATCATGCACTGATCACGTGGCTGATCATGCACTGATCACGTGGCTGATCATGCACTGATCACGTGACTGATCATGCACTGATCACGTGGCTGATCATGCACTGATCACGTGTCTGATCATGCACTGATCACGTGGCTATCATGCACTGCTCACGTGGCTGATCATGCCATGATCACGCAGCTACCATGTACTGGTCACATGACTGATCATGCACTGATCACGTGACTGATCATGCAGTGATCACGTGGCTATCATGCACTACTCACGTGGCTGATCATGCAATGATCATGTAGCTACCATGTACAGGTCACGTGAATGATCATACACCCATCAGGTGACTGATCATGCACTGATCACGTGGCTATCATGCACTGATCACGAGACTGATCATGCACTGATCACGTCTATATCATGCACTGATCACATGACTGCCCATGCACTGATCACGTGGATGATCATACACTAATCTTGTGACAGATCATGCACTGATCACGTGGCTGATCATGCACTGATACCGTGACTGAGCATGGACTGATCACATGACTATCATGTAGTGATCACGTGACTTAATGGCGCTGATCATGTGACTGATCATGCGCTGATCATGTTTGCTATCATACACTGATCATGTGCCTCTGGAGGCAATAAACAAAGAGCTGAGTAGGCACGAATCAAACAGTCAGCAGGCAATAATCATGGAACTCAGGTGTGAGGAATCATGCTGCTCAGCTGGCAATAATCAAGCAGCTGAGCAGGCAGGAATTACGCAGCACAGCTGGCAATTGTCAAGCAGATGACAGGCAGGAATCGTGCAGCTCAGCTGGCAATTGTCAAGCAGATGAGCAGACAGTAATCACGCAGCTCAGCAGGCCCAGATCACGTGACTGAGCATGCACTGTTCACGTGGCTGATCATACACTGATCACGTGATGATCATGCACTGATCACTTGGATATCATGCACTGATCACGTGGCTGATCATACACTGTTCACGTGTCTGACCATGCACTGATCACGTGGCTGATCATACACTGCTCACGTAACTGATCATGCACTGATCACGTGGCTATCATGCACTGATCACGTGGCTGAACATGCACTGTTCACGTGGCTGATCACACACCTGTCACGTGACATATCATGCACTGATCACGTGGCACTCATGCACTGATCACGTGGCTGATCATACTCTGCTCACGTAACTCATGCACACATCACGTGGCTATCATGCACTGCTCACGTGGCTCGTCATGGAATGATCACGTAGCAACCATATACTGGTCACGTGACTGATCATGCACAGATCACGTAAATGATCATGCACTGTTCACGTGACTGATCATGTACTGATCACGTGACTGATCATGCACTGATCACGTGGCTATCATGCTCTGCTCACGTGGCTGATCATGCAACGATCACGTAGCAACCATGTACTGGTCACGTGACTGATCATGCACTGATCACGTAATTGATCCTGCACTGATCACGTGGCTCATCATGCACTGATCACGTGGCTGATCACACATGTATCACGTGACTGATCATGCACTGATCACGTGGCTCTCATGCACTGATCACGTGGCTGTCATGCACTGATCACGTGGATATCATGCACTGATCACGTGGCTGATCACACACGTATCACATGACTGATCATGCACTGATCACGTGGCTATCATGCACTGATCACGTGGCTATCATGCACTGATCACGTGGCTGATCATGCATGATCACGTAGCTACCATGCACTGATCACGTGACTGATCATGCACTGATCACGTAATTGATCATGCACTGATCACGTGGCTGATCATGCACTGATCACGTGGCTGATCATGCACTGATCACGTGACTGATCATGCACTGATCACGTGACTGATCATGCACTGATCACGTGGCTATCATGCACTGATCACGTGGCTGATCATGCACTGATCACGCAGCTATCATGCACTGATCACGTGACTGATCATGCACTGATCACGTGACTGATCATGCACTGATCACGTGGCTATCATGCACTGATCACGTGACTGATCATGCACTGATCACGTGGCTGATCATGCACTGATCACGTGACTGATCATGCACTGATCACGTGGCTATCATGCACTGATCACGTGGCTGATCATGCACTGATCACGTGACTGATCATGCACTGATCACGTGGCTGATCATGCACTGATCACGTGACTGATCATGCACTGATCACGTGACTGATCATGCACTGATCACGTGGCTATCATGCACTGATCACGTGGCTGATCATGCACGATCACGTAGCAACCATGCACTGATCACGTGACTGATCATGCACTGATCACGTAATTGATCATGCACTGATCACGTGGCTGATCATGCACTGATCACGTGGCTGATCACACATGATCACGTGACTGATCATGCACTGATCACGTGGCTATCATGCACTGATCACGTGGCTGATCATGCACTGATCACGTGGATATCATGCACTGATCACGTGGCTGATCACACACGATCACATGACTGATCATGCACTGATCACGTGGCTATCATGCACTGATCACGTGGCTATCATGCACTGATCACGTGGCTGATCATGCAATGATCACGTAGCTACCATGTACTGGTCACGTGACTGATCATGCACTGATCACGTAATTGATCATGCACTGATCACGTGGCTGATCATGCACTGATCACGTGGCTGATCATGCACTGATCACGTAACTGATCATGCACTGATCACGTGACTGATCATGCACTGATCACGTGGCTATCATGCACTGATCACGTGGCTGATCATACACTGATCACGTGACTGATCATGCACTGATCACGTGGCTGATCATGCACTGATCACGTGGCTGATCATGCACTGATCACGTGACTGATCATGCACTGATCACGTGTCTGATCATGCACTGATCACGTGGCTATCATGCACTGCTCACGTGGCTGATCATGCCATGATCACGCAGCTACCATGTACTGGTCACATGACTGATCATGCACTGATCACGTGA
Source organism: Bos javanicus (assembly GCF_032452875.1). Lineage (NCBI taxonomy): Eukaryota > Metazoa > Chordata > Mammalia > Artiodactyla > Bovidae > Bos > Bos javanicus. The sequence continues at coordinate 124,916 of NW_026893915.1, read as the reverse complement.
CTGATCATGCAGTGATCACGTGGCTATCATGCACTACTCACGTGGCTGATCATGCAATGATCATGTAGCTACCATGTACAGGTCACGTGAATGATCATACACCCATCAGGTGACTGATCATGCACTGATCACGTGGCTATCATGCACTGATCACGAGACTGATCATGCACTGATCACGTCTATATCATGCACTGATCACATGACTGCCCATGCACTGATCACGTGGATGATCATACACTAATCTTGTGACAGATCATGCACTGATCACGTGGCTGATCATGCACTGATACCGTGACTGAGCATGGACTGATCACATGACTATCATGTAGTGATCACGTGACTTAATGGCGCTGATCATGTGACTGATCATGCGCTGATCATGTTTGCTATCATACACTGATCATGTGCCTCTGGAGGCAATAAACAAAGAGCTGAGTAGGCACGAATCAAACAGTCAGCAGGCAATAATCATGGAACTCAGGTGTGAGGAATCATGCTGCTCAGCTGGCAATAATCAAGCAGCTGAGCAGGCAGGAATTACGCAGCACAGCTGGCAATTGTCAAGCAGATGACAGGCAGGAATCGTGCAGCTCAGCTGGCAATTGTCAAGCAGATGAGCAGACAGTAATCACGCAGCTCAGCAGGCCCAGATCACGTGACTGAGCATGCACTGTTCACGTGGCTGATCATACACTGATCACGTGATGATCATGCACTGATCACTTGGATATCATGCACTGATCACGTGGCTGATCATACACTGTTCACGTGTCTGACCATGCACTGATCACGTGGCTGATCATACACTGCTCACGTAACTGATCATGCACTGATCACGTGGCTATCATGCACTGATCACGTGGCTGAACATGCACTGTTCACGTGGCTGATCACACACCTGTCACGTGACATATCATGCACTGATCACGTGGCACTCATGCACTGATCACGTGGCTGATCATACTCTGCTCACGTAACTCATGCACACATCACGTGGCTATCATGCACTGCTCACGTGGCTCGTCATGGAATGATCACGTAGCTACCATATACTGGTCACGTGACTGATCATGCACAGATCACGTAAATGATCATGCACTGTTCACGTGACTGATCATGTACTGATCACGTGACTGATCATGCACTGATCACGTGGCTATCATGCTCTGCTCACGTGGCTGATCATGCAACGATCACGTAGCAACCATGTACTGGTCACGTGACTGATCATGCACTGATCACGTAATTGATCCTGCACTGATCACGTGGCTCATCATGCACTGATCACGTGGCTGATCACACATGTATCACGTGACTGATCATGCACTGATCACGTGGCTCTCATGCACTGATCACGTGGCTGTCATGCACTGATCACGTGGATATCATGCACTGATCACGTGGCTGATCATACACTGATCACGTGACTGATCATGCACTGATCACGTGGCTATCATGCACTGATCACGTGGCTGATCATGCACTGATCACGTGGCTGATCACACACTGTCACGTGACTGATCATGCACTGATCACGTGGCACTCATGCACTGATCACGTGGCTGATCATGCACTGATCACGTAACTCATGCACTGATCACGTGGCTATCATGCACTGATCACGTGGCTGATCATGCACTGATCACGTGGCTACCATATACTGGTCACAGGACTGATCATGCACTGATCACGTGCTGATCATGCACTGATCACGTGACTGATCATGCACTGATCACGTGACTGATCATGCACTGATCACGTGGCTATCATGCACTGATCACGTGGCTGATCATGCACTGATCACGTAGCAACCATGTACTGATCACGTGACTGATCATGCACTGATCACGTAATTGATCATGCACTGATCACGTGGCTGATCATGCACTGATCACGTGGCTGATCACACATGATCACGTGACTGATCATGCACTGATCACGTGGCTATCATGCACTGATCACGTGGCTGATCATGCACTGATCACGTGGATATCATGCACTGATCACGTGGCTGATCACACTGATCACGTGACTGATCATGCACTGATCACGTGGCTATCATGCACTGATCACGTGGCTATCATGCACTGATCACGTGGCTGATCATGCACTGATCACGTAGCTACCATGCACTGATCACGTGACTGATCATGCACTGATCACGTAATTGATCATGCACTGATCACGTGGCTGATCATGCACTGATCACGTGGCTGATCATGCACTGATCACGTGACTGATCATGCACTGATCACGTGACTGATCATGCACTGATCACGTGGCTATCATGCACTGATCACGTGGCTGATCATGCACTGATCACGTGACTGATCATGCACTGATCACGTGGCTGATCATGCACTGATCACGTGACTGATCATGCACTGATCACGTGGCTGATCATGCACTGATCACGTGGCTGATCATGCACTGATCACGTGGCTATCATGCACTGATCACGTGGCTGATCATGCACTGATCACGTAGCTATCATGCACTGATCACGTGACTGATCATGCACTGATCACGTGACTGATCATGCACTGATCACGTGGCTGATCATGCACTGATCACGTGGCTGATCATGCACTGATCACGTGGCTGATCATGCACTGATCACGTGACTGATCATGCACTGATCACGTGTCTGATCATGCACTGATCACGTGGCTATCATGCACTGCTCACGTGGCTGATCATGCCATGATCACGCAGCTACCATGTACTGGTCACATGACTGATCATGCACTGATCACGTGACTGATCATGCAGTGATCACGTGGCTATCATGCACTACTCACGTGGCTGATCATGCAATGATCATGTAGCTACCATGTACAGGTCACGTGAATGATCATACACCCATCAGGTGACTGATCATGCACTGATCACGTGGCTATCATGCACTGATCACGAGACTGATCATGCACTGATCACGTCTATATCATGCACTGATCACATGACTGCCCATGCACTGATCACGTGGATGATCATACACTAATCTTGTGACAGATCATGCACTGATCACGTGGCTGATCATGCACTGATACCGTGACTGAGCATGGACTGATCACATGACTATCATGTAGTGATCACGTGACTTAATGGCGCTGATCATGTGACTGATCATGCGCTGATCATGTTTGCTATCATACACTGATCATGTGCCTCTGGAGGCAATAAACAAAGAGCTGAGTAGGCACGAATCAAACAGTCAGCAGGCAATAATCATGGAACTCAGGTGTGAGGAATCATGCTGCTCAGCTGGCAATAATCAAGCAGCTGAGCAGGCAGGAATTACGCAGCACAGCTGGCAATTGTCAAGCAGATGACAGGCAGGAATCGTGCAGCTCAGCTGGCAATTGTCAAGCAGATGAGCAGACAGTAATCACGCAGCTCAGCAGGCCCAGATCACGTGACTGAGCATGCACTGTTCACGTGGCTGATCATACACTGATCACGTGATGATCATGCACTGATCACTTGGATATCATGCACTGATCACGTGGCTGATCATACACTGTTCACGTGTCTGACCATGCACTGATCACGTGGCTGATCATACACTGCTCACGTAACTGATCATGCACTGATCACGTGGCTATCATGCACTGATCACGTGGCTGAACATGCACTGTTCACGTGGCTGATCACACACCTGTCACGTGACATATCATGCACTGATCACGTGGCACTCATGCACTGATCACGTGGCTGATCATACTCTGCTCACGTAACTCATGCACACATCACGTGGCTATCATGCACTGCTCACGTGGCTCGTCATGGAATGATCACGTAGCAACCATATACTGGTCACGTGACTGATCATGCAAAGATCACGTAAATGATCATGCACTGTTCACGTGACTGATCATGTACTGATCACGTGACTGATCATGCACTGATCACGTGGCTATCATGCTCTGCTCACGTGGCTGATCATGCAACGATCACGTAGCAACCATGTACTGGTCACGTGACTGATCATGCACTGATCACGTAATTGATCCTGCACTGATCACGTGGCTCATCATGCACTGATCACGTGGCTGATCACACATGTATCACGTGACTGATCATGCACTGATCCCGTGGCTCTCATGCACTGATCACGTGGCTGTCATGCACTGATCACGTGGATATCATGCACTGATCACGTGGCTGATCACACACGTATCACATGACTGATCATGCACTGATCACGTGGCTATCATGCACTGATCACGTGGCTATCATGCACTGATCACGTGGCTGATCATGCAATGATCACGTAGCTACCATGTACTGGTCACGTGACTGATCATGCACTGATCACGTAATTGATCATGCACTGATCATGTGGCTGATCATGCACTGATCACGTGGCTGATCATACACTGATCACGTAACTGATCATGCACTGATCACGTGACTGATCATGCACTGATCACGTGGCTATCATGCACTGATCACTTGGCTGATCATGCACTGATCACGTGCCTGATCATGCACTGATCACGTGGCTGATCATGCACTGATCACGTGACTGATCATGCACTGATCACGTGTCTGATCATGCACTGATCACGTGGCTGATCATGCACTGATCACGTGACTGATCATGCACTGATCACGTGGCTATCATGAACTACTCACGTGGCTGATCATGCAATGATCATGTAGCTACCATGTACAGGTCACGTGAATGATCATACACCCATCAGGTGACTGATCATGCACTGATCACGTGGCTATCATGCACTGATCACGAGACTGATCATGCACTGTTCACGTCTATATCATGCACTGATCACATGACTGCCCGTGCACTGATCACGTGGATGATCATACACTAATCTTGTGACAGATCATGCACTGATCACGTGGCTGATCATGCACTGATACCGTGACTGAGCATGGACTGATCACATGACTATCATGTAGTGATCACGTGACTTAATGGCGCTGATCATGTGACTGATCATGCGCTGATCATGTTTGCTATCATACACTGATCATGTGCCTCTGGAGGCAATAAACAAAGAGCTGAGTAGGCACGAATCAAACAGTCAGCAGGCAATAATCATGGAACTCAGGTGTGAGGAATCATGCTGCTCAGCTGGCAATAATCAAGCAGCTGAGCAGGCAGGAATTACGCAGCACAGCTGGCAATTGTCAAGCAGATGACAGGCAGGAATCGTGCAGCTCAGCTGGCAATTGTCAAGCAGATGAGCAGACAGTAATCACGCAGCTCAGCAGGCCCAGATCACGTGACTGAGCATGCACTGTTCACGTGGCTGATCATACACTGATCACGTGATGATCATGCACTGATCACTTGGATATCATGCACTGATCACGTGGCTGATCATACACTGTTCACGTGTCTGACCATGCACTGATCACGTGGCTGATCATACACTGCTCACGTAACTGATCATGCACTGATCACGTGGCTATCATGCACTGATCACGTGGCTGAACATGCACTGTTCACGTGGCTGATCACACACCTGTCACGTGACATATCATGCACTGATCACGTGGCACTCATGCACTGATCACGTGGCTGATCATACTCTGCTAACTCATGCACACATCACGTGGCTATCATGCACTGCTCACGTGGCTGTCATGGAATGATCACGTAGCTACCATATACTGGTCACGTGACTGATCATGCAGATCACGTAAATGATCATGCACTGATCACGTGACTGATCATGTACTGATCACGTGACTGATCATGCACTGATCACGTGGCTATCATGCACTGCTCACGTGGCTGATCATGCAACGATCACGTAGCAACCATGTACTGGTCACGTGACTGATCATGCACTGATCACGTAATTGATCATGCACTGATCACGTGGCTCATCATGCACTGATCACGTGGCTGATCACACATGTATCACGTGACTGATCATGCACTGATCACGTGGCTATCATGCACTGATCACGTGGCTGTCATGCACTGATCACGTGGATATCATGCACTGATCACGTGGCTGATCATGCACTGATCACGTGACTGATCATGCACTGATCACGTGGCTATCATGCACTGATCACGTGGCTGATCATGCACTGATCACGTGGCTGATCACACACTGTCACGTGACATATCATGCACTGATCACGTGGCACTCATGCACTGATCACGTGGCTGATCATACACTGATCACGTAACTCATGCACATCACGTGGCTATCATGCACTGATCACGTGGCTCATGCAATGATCACGTAGCAACCATATACTGGTCACGTGACTGATCATGCACTGATCACGTGATGATCATGCACTGATCACGTGACTGATCATGCACTGATCACGTGACTGATCATGCACTGATCACGTGGCTATCATGCACTGCTCACGTGGCTGATCATGCACTGATCACGTAGCAACCATGTACTGGTCACGTGACTGATCATGCACTGATCACGTAATTGATCATGCACTGATCACGTGGCTGATCATGCACTGATCACGTGGCTGATCACACATGTATCACGTGACTGATCATGCACTGATCACGTGGCTCTCATGCACTGATCACGTGGCTGTCATGCACTGATCACGTGGATATCATGCACTGATCACGTGGCTGATCACACACGTATCACATGACTGATCATGCACTGATCACGTGGCTATCATGCACTGATCACGTGGCTATCATGCACTGATCACGTGGCTGATCATGCAATGATCACGTACCATGTACTGATCACGTGACTGATCATGCACTGATCACGTAATTGATCATGCACTGATCACGTGGCTGATCATGCACTGATCACGTGGCTGATCATGCACTGATCACGTAACTGATCATGCACTGATCACGTGACTGATCATGCACTGATCACGTGGCTATCATGCACTGATCACGTGGCTGATCATACACTGATCACGTGCCTGATCATGCACTGATCACGTGGCTGATCATGCACTGATCACGTGACTGATCATGCACTGATCACGTGGCTGATCATGCACTGATCACGTGTCTGATCATGCACTGATCACGTGGCTATCATGCACTGCTCACGTGGCTGATCATGCCATGATCACGCAGCTACCATGTACTGGTCACATGACTGATCATGCACTGATCACGTGACTGATCATGCAGTGATCACGTGGCTATCATGCACTACTCACGTGGCTGATCATGCAATGATCATGTAGCTACCATGTACAGGTCACGTGAATGATCATACACCCATCAGGTGACTGATCATGCACTGATCACGTGGCTATCATGCACTGATCACGAGACTGATCATGCACTGATCACGTCTATATCATGCACTGATCACATGACTGCCCATGCACTGATCACGTGGATGATCATACACTAATCTTGTGACAGATCATGCACTGATCACGTGGCTGATCATGCACTGATACCGTGACTGAGCATGGACTGATCACATGACTATCATGTAGTGATCACGTGACTTAATGGCGCTGATCATGTGACTGATCATGCGCTGATCATGTTTGCTATCATACACTGATCATGTGCCTCTGGAGGCAATAAACAAAGAGCTGAGTAGGCACGAATCAAACAGTCAGCAGGCAATAATCATGGAACTCAGGTGTGAGGAATCATGCTGCTCAGCTGGCAATAATCAAGCAGCTGAGCAGGCAGGAATTACGCAGCACAGCTGGCAATTGTCAAGCAGATGACAGGCAGGAATCGTGCAGCTCAGCTGGCAATTGTCAAGCAGATGAGCAGACAGTAATCACGCAGCTCAGCAGGCCCAGATCACGTGACTGAGCATGCACTGTTCACGTGGCTGATCATACACTGATCACGTGATGATCATGCACTGATCACTTGGATATCATGCACTGATCACGTGGCTGATCATACACTGTTCACGTGTCTGACCATGCACTGATCACGTGGCTGATCATACACTGCTCACGTAACTGATCATGCACTGATCACGTGGCTATCATGCACTGATCACGTGGCTGAACATGCACTGTTCACGTGGCTGATCACACACCTGTCACGTGACATATCATGCACTGATCACGTGGCACTCATGCACTGATCACGTGGCTGATCATACTCTGCTCACGTAACTCATGCACACATCACGTGGCTATCATGCACTGCTCACGTGGCTCGTCATGGAATGATCACGTAGCAACCATATACTGGTCACGTGACTGATCATGCAAGATCACGTAAATGATCATGCACTGTTCACGTGACTGATCATGTACTGATCACGTGACTGATCATGCACTGATCACGTGGCTATCATGCTCTGCTCACGTGGCTGATCATGCAACGATCACGTAGCAACCATGTACTGGTCACGTGACTGATCATGCACTGATCACGTGGCTGATCATGCACTGATCACGTGGCTGATCATGCACTGATCACGTGGCTATCATGCACTGATCACGTGGCTGATCACACACGTATCACGTGACTGATCATGCACTGATCACGTGGCTATCATGCACTGATCACGTGGCTATCATGCACTGATCACGTGGCTGATCATGCAATGATCACGTAGCTACCATGTACTGGTCACGTGACTGATCATGCACTGATCACGTAATTGATCATGCACTGATCATGTGGCTGATCATGCACTGATCACGTGGCTGATCATGCACTGATCACGTAACTGATCATGCACTGATCACGTGACTGATCATGCACTGATCACGTGGCTATCATGCACTGATCACGTGGCTGACATGCACTGATCACGTGCCTGATCATGCACTGATCACGTGGCTGATCATGCACTGATCACGTGACTGATCATGCACTGATCACGTGTCTGATCATGCACTGATCACGTGGCTATCATGCACTGCTCACGTGGCTGATCATGCATGATCACGCAGCTACCATGTACTGGTCACATGACTGATCATGCACTGATCACGTGACTGATCATGCACTGATCACGTGGCTATCATGCACTATCACGTGGCTGATCATGCAATGATCATGTAGCTACCATGTACTGGTCACGTGAATGATCATACACTAATCAGGTGACTGATCATGCACTGATCACGTGGCTGATCATGCACTGATACCGTGACTGAGCATGGACTGATCACATGACTATCATGTACTGATCACGTGACTTAATGGCACTGATCATGTGACTGATCATGCACTGATCATGTTTGCTATCATACACTGATCATGTGCCTCTGGAGGCAATAAACAAAGAGCTGAGTAGGCACGAATCAAACAGTCAGCAGGCAATAATCATGGAACTCAGGTGTGAGGAATCATGCTGCTCAGCTGGCAATAATCAAGCACCTGAACAGGCAGGAATTACGCAGCACAGCTGGCAATTGTCAAGCAGCTGAGCAGGCAGGAATTACGCAGCACAGCTGGCAATTGTCAAGCAGATGACAGGCAGGAATCGTGCAGCTCAGCTGGCAATTGTCAAGCAGATGAGCAGACAGTAATCACGCAGCTCAGCAGGCCCAGATCACGTGACTGAGCATGCACTGTTCACGTGGCTGATCATACACTGATCACGTGATGATCATGCACTGATCACTTGGATATCATGCACTGATCACGTGGCTGATCATACACTGTTCACGTGTCTGACCATGCACTGATCACGTGGCTGATCATACACTGCTCGCGTAACTGATCATGCACTGATCACGTGGCTATCATGCACTGATCACGTGGCTGAACATGCACTGTTCACGTGGCTGATCACACACCTGTCACGTGACATATCATGCACTGATCACGTGGCACTCATGCACTGATCACGAGGCTGATCATACTCTGCTCACGTAACTCATGCACACATCACGTGGCTATCATGCACTGCTCACGTGGCTCGTCATGGAATGATCACGTAGCAACCATATACTGGTCACGTGACTGATCATGCAAAGATCACGTAAATGATCATGCACTGTTCACGTGACTGATCATGTACTGATCACGTGACTGATCATGCACTGATCACGTGGCTATCATGCTCTGCTCACGTGGCTGATCATGCAACGATCACGTAGCAACCATGTACTGGTCACGTGACTGATCATGCACTGATCACGTAATTGATCCTGCACTGATCACGTGGCTCATCATGCACTGATCACGTGGCTGATCACACATGTATCACGTGACTGATCATGCACTGATCACGTGGCTCTCATGCACTGATCACGTGGCTGTCATGCACTGATCACGTGGATATCATGCACTGATCACGTGGCTGATCACACACGTATCACATGACTGATCATGCACTGATCACGTGGCTATCATGCACTGATCACGTGGCTATCATGCACTGATCACGTGGCTGATCATGCAATGATCACGTAGCTACCATGTACTGGTCACGTGACTGATCATGCACTGATCACGTAATTGATCATGCACTGATCATGTGGCTGATCATGCACTGATCACGTGGCTGATCATGCACTGATCACATGACTGATCATGCACTGATCACGTGACTGATCATGCACTGATCACGTGGCTGATCATGCACTGATCACGTGGCTGATCATGCACTGATCACGTGACTGATCATGCACTGATCACGTGTCTGATCATGCACTGATCACGTGGCTATCATGCACTGCTCACGTGGCTGATCATGCCATGATCACGCAGCTACCATGTACTGGTCACATGACTGATCATGCACTGATCACGTGACTGATCATGCAGTGATCACGTGGCTATCATGAACTACTCACGTGGCTGATCATGCAATGATCATGTAGCTACCATGTACAGGTCACGTGAATGATCATACACCCATCAGGTGACTGATCATGCACTGATCACGTGGCTATCATGCACTGATCACGAGACTGATCATGCACTGTTCACGTCTATATCATGCACTGATCACATGACTGCCCATGCACTGATCACGTGGATGATCATACACTAATCTTGTGACAGATCATGCACTGATCACGTGGCTGATCATGCACTGATACCGTGACTGAGCATGGACTGATCACATGACTATCATGTAGTGATCACGTGACTTAATGGCGCTGATCATGTGACTGATCATGCGCTGATCATGTTTGCTATCATACACTGATCATGTGCCTCTGGAGGCAATAAACAAAGAGCTGAGTAGGCACGAATCAAACAGTCAGCAGGCAATAATCATGGAACTCAGGTGTGAGGAATCATGCTGCTCAGCTGGCAATAATCAAGCAGCTGAGCAGGCAGGAATTACGCAGCACAGCTGGCAATTGTCAAGCAGATGACAGGCAGGAATCGTGCAGCTCAGCTGGCAATTGTCAAGCAGATGAGCAGACAGTAATCACGCAGCTCAGCAGGCCCAGATCACGTGACTGAGCATGCACTGTTCACGTGGCTGATCATACACTGATCACGTGATGATCATGCACTGATCACTTGGATATCATGCACTGATCACGTGGCTGATCATACACTGTTCACGTGTCTGACCATGCACTGATCACGTGGCTGATCATACACTGCTCACGTAACTGATCATGCACTGATCACGTGGCTATCATGCACTGATCACGTGGCTGAACATGCACTGTTCACGTGGCTGATCACACACCTGTCACGTGACATATCATGCACTGATCACGTGGCACTCATGCACTGATCACGTGGCTGATCATACTCTGCTCACGTAACTCATGCACACATCACGTGGCTATCATGCACTGCTCACGTGGCTCGTCATGGAATGATCACGTAGCAACCATATACTGGTCACGTGACTGATCATGCAAAGATCACGTAAATGATCATGCACTGTTCACGTGACTGATCATGTACTGATCACGTGACTGATCATGCACTGATCACGTGGCTATCATGCTCTGCTCACGTGGCTGATCATGCAACGATCACGTAGCAACCATGTACTGGTCACGTGACTGATCATGCACTGATCACGTAATTGATCCTGCACTGATCACGTGGCTCATCATGCACTGATCACGTGGCTGATCACACATGTATCACGTGACTGATCATGCACTGATCACGTGGCTCTCATGCACTGATCACGTGGCTGTCATGCACTGATCACGTGGATATCATGCACTGATCACGTGGCTGATCACACACGTATCACATGACTGATCATGCACTGATCACGTGGCTATCATGCACTGATCACGTGGCTATCATGCACTGATCACGTGGCTGATCATGCAATGATCACGTAGCTACCATGTACTGGTCACGTGACTGATCATGCACTGATCACGTAATTGATCATGCACTGATCATGTGGCTGATCATGCACTGATCACGTGGCTGATCATACACTGATCACATAACTGATCATGCACTGATCACGTGACTGATCATGCACTGATCACGTGGCTATCATGCACTGATCACTTGGCTGGACATACACTGATCACGTGCCTGGTCATGCACTGATCACGTGGCTGATCATGCACTGATCACGTGACTGATCATGCACTGATCACGTGTCTGATCATGCACTGATCACGTGGCTATCATGCACTGCTCACGTGGCTGATCATGCCATGATCACGCAGCTACCATGTACTGGTCACATGACTGATCATGCACTGATCACGTGACTGATCATGCAGTGATCACGTGGCTATCATGAACTACTCACGTGGCTGATCATGCAATGATCATGTAGCTACCATGTACAGGTCACGTGAATGATCATACACCCATCAGGTGACTGATCATGCACTGATCACGTGGCTATCATGCACTGATCACGAGACTGATCATGCACTGATCACGTCTATATCATGCACTGATCACATGACTGCCATGCACTGATCACGTGGATGATCATACACTAATCTTGTGACAGATCATGCACTGATCACGTGGCTGATCATGCACTGATACCGTGACTGAGCATGGACTGATCACATGACTATCATGTAGTGATCACGTGACTTAATGGCGCTGATCATGTGACTGATCATGCGCTGATCATGTTTGCTATCATACACTGATCATGTGCCTCTGGAGGCAATAAACAAAGAGCTGAGTAGGCACGAATCAAACAGTCAGCAGGCAATAATCATGGAACTCAGGTGTGAGGAATCATGCTGCTCAGCTGGCAATAATCAAGCAGCTGAGCAGGCAGGAATTACGCAGCACAGCTGGCAATTGTCAAGCAGATGACAGGCAGGAATCGTGCAGCTCAGCTGGCAATTGTCAAGCAGATGAGCAGACAGTAATCACGCAGCTCAGCAGGCCCTGATCACGTGACTGAGCATGCACTGTTCACGTGGCTGATCATACACTGATCACGTGACTCATGCACTGATCACGTGGCTATCATGCACTGATCACGTGGCTGATCATGCACTGATCACGTGGCTACCATGCACTGATCACGTGACTGATCATGCACTGATCACGTAACTGATCATGCACTGATCACGTGGCTGATCATGCACTGATCACGTGACTGATCATGCACTGATCACGTGGCTATCATGCACTGCTCACGTGGCTGATCATGCACTGATCACGTGGCAACCATGCACTGATCACGTGACTGATCATGCACTGATCACGTAATTGATCATGCACTGATCACGTGGCTGATCATGCACTGATCACGTGGCTGATCATACACTGATCACGTGACTGATCATGCACTGATCACGTGGCTATCATGCACTGATCACGTGGCTGATCATGCACTGATCACGTGGCTATCATGCACTGATCACGTGGCTGATCATGCACTGATCACGTAACTGATCATGCACTGATCACGTGGCTATCATGCACTGATCACGTGGCTGATCACACATGATCACGTGACTGATCATGCACTGATCACGTGGCTCTCATGCACTGATCACGTGGCTGTCATGCACTGATCACGTGGATATCATGCACTGATCATGTGGCTGATCACACACGTATCACATGACTGATCATGCACTGATCACGTGGCTATCATGCACTGATCACGTGGCTATCATGCACTGATCACGTGGCTGATCATGCAATGATCACGTAGCTACCATGTACTGGTCACGTGACTGATCATGCACTGATCACGTAATTGATCATGCACTGATCACGTGGCTGATCATGCACTGATCACGTGGCTGATCATGCACTGATCACGTGACTGATCATGCACTGATCACGTGACTGATCATGCACTGATCACGTGGCTGATCATGCACTGATCACGTGGCTGATCATGCACTGATCACGTGACTGATCATGCACTGATCACGTGTCTGATCATGCACTGATCACGTGGCTATCATGCACTGCTCACGTGGCTGATCATGCCATGATCACGCAGCTACCATGTACTGGTCACATGACTGATCATGCACTGATCACGTGACTGATCATGCAGTGATCACGTGGCTATCATGCACTACTCACGTGGCTGATCATGCAATGATCATGTAGCTACCATGTACAGGTCACGTGAATGATCATACACCCATCAGGTGACTGATCATGCACTGATCACGTGGCTATCATGCACTGATCACGAGACTGATCATGCACTGATCACGTCTATATCATGCACTGATCACATGACTGCCCATGCACTGATCACGTGGATGATCATACACTAATCTTGTGACAGATCATGCACTGATCACGTGGCTGATCATGCACTGATACCGTGACTGAGCATGGACTGATCACATGACTATCATGTAGTGATCACGTGACTTAATGGCGCTGATCATGTGACTGATCATGCGCTGATCATGTTTGCTATCATACACTGATCATGTGCCTCTGGAGGCAATAAACAAAGAGCTGAGTAGGCACGAATCAAACAGTCAGCAGGCAATAATCATGGAACTCAGGTGTGAGGAATCATGCTGCTCAGCTGGCAATAATCAAGCAGCTGAGCAGGCAGGAATTACGCAGCACAGCTGGCAATTGTCAAGCAGATGACAGGCAGGAATCGTGCAGCTCAGCTGGCAATTGTCAAGCAGATGAGCAGACAGTAATCACGCAGCTCAGCAGGCCCAGATCACGTGACTGAGCATGCACTGTTCACGTGGCTGATCATACACTGATCACGTGATGATCATGCACTGATCACTTGGATATCATGCACTGATCACGTGGCTGATCATACACTGTTCACGTGTCTGACCATGCACTGATCACGTGGCTGATCATACACTGCTCACGTAACTGATCATGCACTGATCACGTGGCTATCATGCACTGATCACGTGGCTGATCATGCACTGATCACGTGGCTGATCATGCACTGATCACGTGGCTGATCATGCACTGATCACGTGACTGATCATGCACTGATCACGTGGCTATCATGCACTGATCACGTGGCTGATCATGCACTGATCACGTGGCTGATCATGCACTGTCACGTGACTATCATGCACTGATCACGTGGCATCATGCACTGATCACGTGGCTGATCATGCACTGATCACGTGACTCATGCACTGATCACGTGGCTGATCATGCACTGATCACGTGGCTATCATGCACTGATCACGTGGCTGATCATGCACTGATCACGTAGCAATCATGCACTGATCACGTGACTGATCATGCACTGATCACGTGACTGATCATGCACTGATCACGTGGCTATCATGCACTGATCACGTGGCTATCATGCACTGATCACGTGGCTGATCATGCATGATCACGTAGCTACCATGCACTGATCACGTGACTGATCATGCACTGATCACGTAATTGATCATGCACTGATCACGTGGCTGATCATGCACTGATCACGTGGCTGATCATGCACTGATCACGTGACTGATCATGCACTGATCACGTGACTGATCATGCACTGATCACGTGGCTATCATGCACTGATCACGTGGCTGATCATGCACTGATCACGTGACTGATCATGCACTGATCACGTGGCTGATCATGCACTGATCACGTGACTGATCATGCACTGATCACGTGTCTGATCATGCACTGATCACGTGACTGATCATGCACTGATCACGTGACTGATCATGCAGTGATCACGTGGCTATCATGCACTACTCACGTGGCTGATCATGCAATGATCATGTAGCTACCATGTACAGGTCACGTGAATGATCATACACCCATCAGGTGACTGATCATGCACTGATCACGTGGCTATCATGCACTGATCACGAGACTGATCATGCACTGATCACGTCTATATCATGCACTGATCACATGACTGCCCATGCACTGATCACGTGGATGATCATACACTAATCTTGTGACAGATCATGCACTGATCACGTGGCTGATCATGCACTGATACCGTGACTGAGCATGGACTGATCACATGACTATCATGTAGTGATCACGTGACTTAATGGCGCTGATCATGTGACTGATCATGCGCTGATCATGTTTGCTATCATACACTGATCATGTGCCTCTGGAGGCAATAAACAAAGAGCTGAGTAGGCACGAATCAAACAGTCAGCAGGCAATAATCATGGAACTCAGGTGTGAGGAATCATGCTGCTCAGCTGGCAATAATCAAGCAGCTGAGCAGGCAGGAATTACGCAGCACAGCTGGCAATTGTCAAGCAGATGACAGGCAGGAATCGTGCAGCTCAGCTGGCAATTGTCAAGCAGATGAGCAGACAGTAATCACGCAGCTCAGCAGGCCCAGATCACGTGACTGAGCATGCACTGTTCACGTGGCTGATCATACACTGATCACGTGATGATCATGCACTGATCACTTGGATATCATGCACTGATCACGTGGCTGATCATACACTGTTCACGTGTCTGACCATGCACTGATCACGTGGCTGATCATACACTGCTCACGTAACTGATCATGCACTGATCACGTGGCTATCATGCACTGATCACGTGGCTGAACATGCACTGTTCACGTGGCTGATCACACACCTGTCACGTGACATATCATGCACTGATCACGTGGCACTCATGCACTGATCACGTGGCTGATCATACTCTGCTCACGTAACTCATGCACACATCACGTGGCTATCATGCACTGCTCACGTGGCTGATCATGGAATGATCACGTAGCAACCATATACTGGTCACGTGACTGATCATGCACAGATCACGTAAATGATCATGCACTGTTCACGTGACTGATCATGTACTGATCACGTGACTGATCATGCACTGATCACGTGGCTATCATGCTCTGCTCACGTGGCTGATCATGCAACGATCACGTAGCAACCATGTACTGGTCACGTGACTGATCATGCACTGATCACGTAATTGATCCTGCACTGATCACGTGGCTCATCATGCACTGATCACGTGGCTGATCACACATGTATCACGTGACTGATCATGCACTGATCACGTGGCTATCATGCACTGATCACGTGGCTGTCATGCACTGATCACGTGGATATCATGCACTGATCACGTGGCTGATCATACACTGATCACGTGACTGATCATGCACTGATCACGTGGCTATCATGCACTGATCACGTGGCTGATCATGCACTGATCACGTGGCTGATCACACACTGATCACGTGACTATCATGCACTGATCACGTGGCACTCATGCACTGATCACGTGGCTGATCATGCACTGATCACGTAACTCATGCACTGATCACGTGGCTATCATGCACTGATCACGTGGCTGTCATGCAATGATCACGTAGCTACCATATACTGGTCACGTGACTGATCATGCACTGATCACGTAAATGATCATGCACTGATCACGTGACTGATCATGCACTGATCACGTGACTGATCATGCACTGATCACGTGGCTATCATGCACTGATCACGTGGCTGATCATGCACTGATCACGTAGCAACCATGTACTGGTCACGTGACTGATCATGCACTGATCACGTGATTGATCATGCACTGATCACGTGGCTGATCATGCACTGATCACGTGGCTGATCACACATGATCACGTGACTGATCATGCACTGATCACGTGGCTCTCATGCACTGATCACGTGGCTGTCATGCACTGATCACGTGGATATCATGCACTGATCACGTGGCTGATCACACACGTATCACATGACTGATCATGCACTGATCACGTGGCTATCATGCACTGATCACGTGGCTATCATGCACTGATCACGTGGCTGATCATGCAATGATCACGTAGCTACCATGTACTGGTCACGTGACTGATCATGCACTGATCACGTAATTGATCATGCACTGATCACGTGGCTGATCATGCACTGATCACGTGGCTGATCATGCACTGATCACGTGACTGATCATGCACTGATCACGTGACTGATCATGCACTGATCACGTGGCTATCATGCACTGATCACGTGGCTGATCATGCACTGATCACGTGCCTGATCATGCACTGATCACGTGGCTGATCATGCACTGATCACGTGACTGATCATGCACTGATCACGTGCTGATCATGCACTGATCACGTGACTGATCATGCACTGATCACGTGGCTATCATGCACTGCTCACGTGGCTGATCATGCATGATCACGTAGCTACCATGTACTGGTCACGTGACTGATCATGCACTGATCACGTGACTGATCATGCACTGATCACGTGGCTATCATGCACTATCACGTGGCTGATCATGCACTGATCACGTAGCTACCATGTACTGATCACGTGAATGATCATACACTGATCACGTGACTGATCATGCACTGATCACGTGGCTGATCATGCACTGATACCGTGACTGATCATGGACTGATCACATGACTATCATGTAGTGATCACGTGACTTAATGGCACTGATCATGTGACTGATCATGCACTGATCATGTTTGCTATCATACACTGATCATGTGCCTCTGGAGGCAATAAACAAAGAGCTGAGTAGGCACGAATCAAACAGTCAGCAGGCAATAATCATGGAACTCAGGTGTGAGGAATCATGCTGCTCAGCTGGCAATAATCAAGCAGCTGAGCAGGCAGGAATCACGCAGCACAGCTGGCAATTGTCAAGCAGCTGAGCAGGCAGGCAGCACAGCTGGCAATTGTCAAGCAGATGACAGGCAGGAATCGTGCAGCTCAGCTGGCAATTGTCAAGCAGATGAGCAGACAGTAATCACGCAGCTCAGCAGGCCCAGATCACGTGACTGAGCATGCACTGTTCACGTGGCTGATCATACACTGATCACGTGATGATCATGCACTGATCACTTGGATATCATGCACTGATCACGTGGCTGATCATACACTGTTCACGTGTCTGACCATGCACTGATCACGTGGCTGATCATACACTGCTCACGTAACTGATCATGCACTGATCACGTGGCTATCATGCACTGATCACGTGGCTGAACATGCACTGTTCACGTGGCTGATCACACACCTGTCACGTGACATATCATGCACTGATCACGTGGCACTCATGCACTGATCACGTGGCTGATCATACTCTGCTCACGTAACTCATGCACACATCACGTGGCTATCATGCACTGCTCACGTGGCTCGTCATGGAATGATCACGTAGCAACCATATACTGGTCACGTGACTGATCATGCAAAGATCACGTAAATGATCATGCACTGTTCACGTGACTGATCATGTACTGATCACGTGACTGATCATGCACTGATCACGTGGCTATCATGCTCTGCTCACGTGGCTGATCATGCACGATCACGTAGCAACCATGTACTGGTCACGTGACTGATCATGCACTGATCACGTAATTGATC
Source organism: Bos javanicus (assembly GCF_032452875.1). Taxonomy (NCBI): domain Eukaryota; kingdom Metazoa; phylum Chordata; class Mammalia; order Artiodactyla; family Bovidae; genus Bos; species Bos javanicus. Next base: position 105,239 of record NW_026893915.1, on the reverse strand, counting down.
CTGCACTGATCACGTGGCTCATCATGCACTGATCACGTGGCTGATCACACATGTATCACGTGACTGATCATGCACTGATCACGTGGCTCTCATGCACTGATCACGTGGCTGTCATGCACTGATCACGTGGATATCATGCACTGATCACGTGGCTGATCACACACGTATCACATGACTGATCATGCACTGATCACGTGGCTATCATGCACTGATCACGTGGCTATCATGCACTGATCACGTGGCTGATCAGGCAATGATCACGTAGCTACCATGTACTGGTCACGTGACTGATCATGCACTGATCACGTAATTGATCATGCACTGATCATGTGGCTGATCATGCACTGATCACGTGGCTGATCATACACTGATCACGTGACTGATCATGCACTGATCACGTGACTGATCATGCACTGATCACGTGGCTGATCATGCACTGATCACGTGGCTGATCATGCACTGATCACGTGACTGATCATGCACTGATCTCGTGTCTGATCATGCACTGATCACGTGGCTATCATGCACTGCTCACGTGGCTGATCATGCCATGATCACGCAGCTACCATGTACTGGTCACATGACTGATCATGCACTGATCACGTGACTGATCATGCAGTGATCACGTGGCTATCATGAACTACTCACGTGGCTGATCATGCAATGATCATGTAGCTACCATGTACAGGTCACGTGAATGATCATACACCCATCAGGTGACTGATCATGCACTGATCACGTGGCTATCATGCACTGATCACGAGACTGATCATGCACTGTTCACGTCTATATCATGCACTGATCACATGACTGCCCATGCACTGATCACGTGGATGATCATACACTAATCTTGTGACAGATCATGCACTGATCACGTGGCTGATCATGCACTGATACCGTGACTGAGCATGGACTGATCACATGACTATCATGTAGTGATCACGTGACTTAATGGCGCTGATCATGTGACTGATCATGCGCTGATCATGTTTGCTATCATACACTGATCATGTGCCTCTGGAGGCAATAAACAAAGAGCTGAGTAGGCACGAATCAAACAGTCAGCAGGCAATAATCATGGAACTCAGGTGTGAGGAATCATGCTGCTCAGCTGGCAATAATCAAGCAGCTGAGCAGGCAGGAATTACGCAGCACAGCTGGCAATTGTCAAGCAGATGACAGGCAGGAATCGTGCAGCTCAGCTGGCAATTGTCAAGCAGATGAGCAGACAGTAATCACGCAGCTCAGCAGGCCCAGATCACGTGACTGAGCATGCACTGTTCACGTGGCTGATCATACACTGATCACGTGATGATCATGCACTGATCACTTGGATATCATGCACTGATCACGTGGCTGATCATACACTGTTCACGTGTCTGACCATGCACTGATCACGTGGCTGATCATACACTGCTCACGTAACTGATCATGCACTGATCACGTGGCTATCATGCACTGATCACGTGGCTGAACATGCACTGTTCACGTGGCTGATCACACACCTGTCACGTGACATATCATGCACTGATCACGTGGCACTCATGCACTGATCACGTGGCTGATCATACTCTGCTCACGTAACTCATGCACACATCACGTGGCTATCATGCACTGCTCACGTGGCTCGTCATGGAATGATCACGTAGCAACCATATACTGGTAACGTGACTGATCATGCAAAGATCACGTAAATGATCATGCACTGTTCACGTGACTGATCATGTACTGATCACGTGACTGATCATGCACTGATCACGTGGCTATCATGCTCTGCTCACGTGGCTGATCATGCAACGATCACGTAGCAACCATGTACTGGTCACGTGACTGATCATGCACTGATCACGTAATTGATCCTGCACTGATCACGTGGCTCATCATGCACTGATCACGTGGCTGATCACACATGTATCACGTGACTGATCATGCACTGATCCGTGGCTCTCATGCACTGATCACGTGGCTGTCATGCACTGATCACGTGGATATCATGCACTGATCACGTGGCTGATCACACACGTATCACATGACTGATCATGCACTGATCACGTGGCTATCATGCACTGATCACGTGGCTATCATGCACTGATCACGTGGCTGATCATGCAATGATCACGTAGCTACCATGTACTGGTCACGTGACTGATCATGCACTGATCACGTAATTGATCATGCACTGATCATGTGGCTGATCATGCACTGATCACGTGGCTGATCATACACTGATCACATAACTGATCATGCACTGATCACGTGACTGATCATGCACTGATCACGTGGCTATCATGCACTGATCACTTGGCTGACATACACTGATCACGTGCCTGGTCATGCACTGATCACGTGGCTGATCATGCACTGATCACGTGACTGATCATGCACTGATCACGTGTCTGATCATGCACTGATCACGTGGCTATCATGCACTGCTCACGTGGCTGATCATGCCATGATCACGCAGCTACCATGTACTGGTCACATGACTGATCATGCACTGATCACGTGACTGATCATGCACTGATCACGTGGCTATCATGAACTACTCACGTGGCTGATCATGCAATGATCATGTAGCTACCATGTACAGGTCACGTGAATGATCATACACCCATCAGGTGACTGATCATGCACTGATCACGTGGCTATCATGCACTGATCACGAGACTGATCATGCACTGTTCACGTCTATATCATGCACTGATCACATGACTGCCATGCACTGATCACGTGGATGATCATACACTAATCTTGTGACAGATCATGCACTGATCACGTGGCTGATCATGCACTGATACCGTGACTGAGCATGGACTGATCACATGACTATCATGTAGTGATCACGTGACTTAATGGCGCTGATCATGTGACTGATCATGCGCTGATCATGTTTGCTATCATACACTGATCATGTGCCTCTGGAGGCAATAAACAAAGAGCTGAGTAGGCACGAATCAAACAGTCAGCAGGCAATAATCATGGAACTCAGGTGTGAGGAATCATGCTGCTCAGCTGGCAATAATCAAGCAGCTGAGCAGGCAGGAATTACGCAGCACAGCTGGCAATTGTCAAGCAGATGACAGGCAGGAATCGTGCAGCTCAGCTGGCAATTGTCAAGCAGATGAGCAGACAGTAATCACGCAGCTCAGCAGGCCCAGATCACGTGACTGAGCATGCACTGTTCACGTGGCTGATCATACACTGATCACGTGACTCATGCACTGATCACGTGGCTATCATGCACTGATCACGTGGCTGATCATGCACTGATCACGTGCTGACCATGCACTGATCACGTGACTGATCATGCACTGATCACGTAACTGATCATGCACTGATCACGTGACTGATCATGCACTGATCACGTGACTGATCATGCACTGATCACGTGGCTATCATGCACTGATCACGTGGCTGATCATGCACTGATCACGTAGCAACCATGCACTGATCACGTGACTGATCATGCACTGATCACGTAATTGATCATGCACTGATCACGTGGCTGATCATGCACTGATCACGTGGCTGATCACACATGATCACGTGACTGATCATGCACTGATCACGTGGCTATCATGCACTGATCACGTGGCTGATCATGCACTGATCACGTGGATATCATGCACTGATCACGTGGCTGATCATGCACTGATCACGTGACTGATCATGCACTGATCACGTGGCTATCATGCACTGATCACGTGGCTGATCACACATGATCACGTGACTGATCATGCACTGATCACGTGGCTCTCATGCACTGATCACGTGGCTGTCATGCACTGATCACGTGGATATCATGCACTGATCACGTGGCTGATCACACACGTATCACATGACTGATCATGCACTGATCACGTGGCTATCATGCACTGATCACGTGGCTATCATGCACTGATCACGTGGCTGATCATGCAATGATCACGTAGCTACCATGTACTGGTCACGTGACTGATCATGCACTGATCACGTAATTGATCATGCACTGATCACGTGGCTGATCATGCACTGATCACGTGGCTGATCATACACTGATCACGTGACTGATCATGCACTGATCACGTGACTGATCATGCACTGATCACGTGGCTGATCATGCACTGATCACGTGGCTGATCATGCACTGATCACGTGACTGATCATGCACTGATCACGTGACTGATCATGCACTGATCACGTGGCTATCATGCACTGCTCACGTGGCTGATCATGCCATGATCACGCAGCTACCATGTACTGGTCACATGACTGATCATGCACTGATCACGTGACTGATCATGCAGTGATCACGTGGCTATCATGCACTACTCACGTGGCTGATCATGCAATGATCATGTAGCTACCATGTACAGGTCACGTGAATGATCATACACCCATCAGGTGACTGATCATGCACTGATCACGTGGCTATCATGCACTGATCACGAGACTGATCATGCACTGATCACGTCTATATCATGCACTGATCACATGACTGCCCATGCACTGATCACGTGGATGATCATACACTAATCTTGTGACAGATCATGCACTGATCACGTGGCTGATCATGCACTGATACCGTGACTGAGCATGGACTGATCACATGACTATCATGTAGTGATCACGTGACTTAATGGCGCTGATCATGTGACTGATCATGCGCTGATCATGTTTGCTATCATACACTGATCATGTGCCTCTGGAGGCAATAAACAAAGAGCTGAGTAGGCACGAATCAAACAGTCAGCAGGCAATAATCATGGAACTCAGGTGTGAGGAATCATGCTGCTCAGCTGGCAATAATCAAGCAGCTGAGCAGGCAGGAATTACGCAGCACAGCTGGCAATTGTCAAGCAGATGACAGGCAGGAATCGTGCAGCTCAGCTGGCAATTGTCAAGCAGATGAGCAGACAGTAATCACGCAGCTCAGCAGGCCCAGATCACGTGACTGAGCATGCACTGTTCACGTGGCTGATCATACACTGATCACGTGATGATCATGCACTGATCACTTGGATATCATGCACTGATCACGTGGCTGATCATACACTGTTCACGTGTCTGACCATGCACTGATCACGTGGCTGATCATACACTGCTCACGTAACTGATCATGCACTGATCACGTGGCTATCATGCACTGATCACGTGGCTGATCATGCACTGATCACGTGGCTGATCATGCACTGATCACGTGGCTGATCATGCACTGATCACGTGACTGATCATGCACTGATCACGTGGCTATCATGCACTGATCACGTGGCTGATCATGCACTGATCACGTGGCTGATCATGCACTGTCACGTGACTATCATGCACTGATCACGTGGCATCATGCACTGATCACGTGGCTGATCATGCACTGATCACGTGACTCATGCACTGATCACGTGGCTGATCATGCACTGATCACGTGGCTATCATGCACTGATCACGTGGCTGATCATGCACTGATCACGTAGCTATCATGCACTGATCACGTGACTGATCATGCACTGATCACGTGACTGATCATGCACTGATCACGTGGATCATGCACTGATCACGTGGCTATCATGCACTGATCACGTGGCTGATCATGCACTGATCACGTAGCTACCATGCACTGATCACGTGACTGATCATGCACTGATCACGTAATTGATCATGCACTGATCACGTGGCTGATCATGCACTGATCACGTGGCTGATCATGCACTGATCACGTGACTGATCATGCACTGATCACGTGACTGATCATGCACTGATCACGTGGCTATCATGCACTGATCACGTGGCTGATCATGCACTGATCACGTGACTGATCATGCACTGATCACGTGGCTGATCATGCACTGATCACGTGGCTGATCATGCACTGATCACGTGCTGATCATGCACTGATCACGTGACTGATCATGCACTGATCACGTGACTGATCATGCAGTGATCACGTGGCTATCATGCACTACTCACGTGGCTGATCATGCAATGATCATGTAGCTACCATGTACAGGTCACGTGAATGATCATACACCCATCAGGTGACTGATCATGCACTGATCACGTGGCTATCATGCACTGATCACGAGACTGATCATGCACTGATCACGTCTATATCATGCACTGATCACATGACTGCCCATGCACTGATCACGTGGATGATCATACACTAATCTTGTGACAGATCATGCACTGATCACGTGGCTGATCATGCACTGATACCGTGACTGAGCATGGACTGATCACATGACTATCATGTAGTGATCACGTGACTTAATGGCGCTGATCATGTGACTGATCATGCGCTGATCATGTTTGCTATCATACACTGATCATGTGCCTCTGGAGGCAATAAACAAAGAGCTGAGTAGGCACGAATCAAACAGTCAGCAGGCAATAATCATGGAACTCAGGTGTGAGGAATCATGCTGCTCAGCTGGCAATAATCAAGCAGCTGAGCAGGCAGGAATTACGCAGCACAGCTGGCAATTGTCAAGCAGATGACAGGCAGGAATCGTGCAGCTCAGCTGGCAATTGTCAAGCAGATGAGCAGACAGTAATCACGCAGCTCAGCAGGCCCAGATCACGTGACTGAGCATGCACTGTTCACGTGGCTGATCATACACTGATCACGTGATGATCATGCACTGATCACTTGGATATCATGCACTGATCACGTGGCTGATCATACACTGTTCACGTGTCTGACCATGCACTGATCACGTGGCTGATCATACACTGCTCACGTAACTGATCATGCACTGATCACGTGGCTATCATGCACTGATCACGTGGCTGAACATGCACTGTTCACGTGGCTGATCACACACCTGTCACGTGACATATCATGCACTGATCACGTGGCACTCATGCACTGATCACGTGGCTGATCATACTCTGCTCACGTAACTCATGCACACATCACGTGGCTATCATGCACTGCTCACGTGGCTCGTCATGGAATGATCACGTAGCTACCATATACTGGTCACGTGACTGATCATGCAAGATCACGTAAATGATCATGCACTGTTCACGTGACTGATCATGTACTGATCACGTGACTGATCATGCACTGATCACGTGGCTATCATGCTCTGCTCACGTGGCTGATCATGCAACGATCACGTAGCAACCATGTACTGGTCACGTGACTGATCATGCACTGATCACGTAATTGATCCTGCACTGATCACGTGGCTCATCATGCACTGATCACGTGGCTGATCACACATGTATCACGTGACTGATCATGCACTGATCACGTGGCTCTCATGCACTGATCACGTGGCTGTCATGCACTGATCACGTGGATATCATGCACTGATCACGTGGCTGATCATACACTGATCACGTGACTGATCATGCACTGATCACGTGGCTATCATGCACTGATCACGTGGCTGATCATGCACTGATCACGTGGCTGATCACACACTGTCACGTGACTATCATGCACTGATCACGTGGCACTCATGCACTGATCACGTGGCTGATCATACACTGATCACGTAACTCATGCACACATCACGTGGCTATCATGCACTGATCACGTGGCTGTCATGCAATGATCACGTAGCAACCATATACTGGTCACGTGACTGATCATGCACTGATCACGTAAATGATCATGCACTGATCACGTGACTGATCATGCACTGATCACGTGACTGATCATGCACTGATCACGTGGCTATCATGCACTGCTCACGTGGCTGATCATGCACGATCACGTAGCAACCATGTACTGGTCACGTGACTGATCATGCACTGATCACGTAATTGATCATGCACTGATCACGTGGCTCATCATGCACTGATCACGTGGCTGATCACACATGATCACGTGACTGATCATGCACTGATCACGTGGCTATCATGCACTGATCACGTGGCTGTCATGCACTGATCACGTGGATATCATGCACTGATCACGTGGCTGATCACACACGTATCACATGACTGATCATGCACTGATCACGTGGCTATCATGCACTGATCACGTGGCTATCATGCACTGATCACGTGGCTGATCATGCAATGATCACGTAGCTACCATGTACTGGTCACGTGACTGATCATGCACTGATCACGTAATTGATCATGCACTGATCACGTGGCTGATCATGCACTGATCACGTGGCTGATCATGCACTGATCACGTGACTGATCATGCACTGATCACGTGACTGATCATGCACTGATCACGTGGCTATCATGCACTGATCACGTGGCTGACATACACTGATCACGTGCCTGATCATGCACTGATCACGTGGCTGATCATGCACTGATCACGTGACTGATCATGCACTGATCACGTGGCTGATCATGCACTGATCACGTGACTGATCATGCACTGATCACGTGGCTATCATGCACTGCTCACGTGGCTGATCATGCCATGATCACGCAGCTACCATGTACTGGTCACATGACTGATCATGCACTGATCACGTGACTGATCATGCAGTGATCACGTGGCTATCATGCACTACTCACGTGGCTGATCATGCAATGATCATGTAGCTACCATGTACAGGTCACGTGAATGATCATACACCCATCAGGTGACTGATCATGCACTGATCACGTGGCTATCATGCACTGATCACGAGACTGATCATGCACTGATCACGTCTATATCATGCACTGATCACATGACTGCCCATGCACTGATCACGTGGATGATCATACACTAATCATGTGACAGATCATGCACTGATCACGTGGCTGATCATGCACTGATACCGTGACTGAGCATGGACTGATCACATGACTATCATGTAGTGATCACGTGACTTAATGGCGCTGATCATGTGACTGATCATGCGCTGATCATGTTTGCTATCATACACTGATCATGTGCCTCTGGAGGCAATAAACAAAGAGCTGAGTAGGCACGAATCAAACAGTCAGCAGGCAATAATCATGGAACTCAGGTGTGAGGAATCATGCTGCTCAGCTGGCAATAATCAAGCAGCTGAGCAGGCAGGAATTACGCAGCACAGCTGGCAATTGTCAAGCAGATGACAGGCAGGAATCGTGCAGCTCAGCTGGCAATTGTCAAGCAGATGAGCAGACAGTAATCACGCAGCTCAGCAGGCCCAGATCACGTGACTGAGCATGCACTGTTCACGTGGCTGATCATACACTGATCACGTGATGATCATGCACTGATCACTTGGATATCATGCACTGATCACGTGGCTGATCATACACTGTTCACGTGTCTGACCATGCACTGATCACGTGGCTGATCATACACTGCTCACGTAACTGATCATGCACTGATCACGTGGCTATCATGCACTGATCACGTGGCTGAACATGCACTGTTCACGTGGCTGATCACACACCTGTCACGTGACATATCATGCACTGATCACGTGGCACTCATGCACTGATCACGTGGCTGATCATACTCTGCTCACGTAACTCATGCACACATCACGTGGCTATCATGCACTGCTCACGTGGCTCGTCATGGAATGATCACGTAGCTACCATATACTGGTCACGTGACTGATCATGCACAGATCACGTAAATGATCATGCACTGTTCACGTGACTGATCATGTACTGATCACGTGACTGATCATGCACTGATCACGTGGCTATCATGCTCTGCTCACGTGGCTGATCATGCAACGATCACGTAGCAACCATGTACTGGTCACGTGACTGATCATGCACTGATCACGTAATTGATCCTGCACTGATCACGTGGCTCATCATGCACTGATCACGTGGCTGATCACACATGTATCACGTGACTGATCATGCACTGATCACGTGGCTATCATGCACTGATCACGTGGCTGTCATGCACTGATCACGTGGATATCATGCACTGATCACGTGGCTGATCACACACGTATCACATGACTGATCATGCACTGATCACGTGGCTATCATGCACTGATCACGTGGCTGATCATGCAATGATCACGTAGCTACCATGTACTGGTCACGTGACTGATCATGCACTGATCACGTGACTGATCATGCACTGATCACGTGGCTGATCATGCACTGATCACGTGGCTGATCATGCACTGATCACGTGACTGATCATGCACTGATCACGTGACTGATCATGCACTGATCACGTGGCTATCATGCACTGATCACGTGGCTGATCATGCACTGATCACGTGCCTGATCATGCACTGATCACGTGGCTGATCATGCACTGATCACGTGACTGATCATGCACTGATCACGTGTCTGATCATGCACTGATCACGTGGCTATCATGCACTGATCACGTGACTGATCATGCACTGATCACGTGGCTATCATGCACTGATCACGTGGCTGATCATGCACTGATCACGTGACTGATCATGCACTGATCACGTGGCTATCATGCACTGATCACGTGGCTGATCATGCAACTGATCACGTAGCAACCATGTACTGATCACGTGACTGATCATGCACTGATCACGTAATTGATCATGCACTGATCACGTGGCTATCATGCACTGATCACGTGGCTGATCACACATGATCACGTGACTGATCATGCACTGATCACGTGGCTATCATGCACTGATCACGTGGATATCATGCACTGATCACGTGGCTGATCACACACTGATCACGTGACTGATCATGCACTGATCACGTGGCTGATCATGCACTGATCACGTGGCTATCATGCACTGATCACGTGGCTGATCATGCACTGATCACGTGGCTATCATGCACTGATCACGTGACTGATCATGCACTGATCACGTAACTGATCATGCACTGATCACGTGGCTGATCATGCACTGATCACGTGGCTGATCATGCACTGATCACGTGACTGATCATGCACTGATCACGTGACTGATCATGCACTGATCACGTGGCTGTCATGCACTGATCACGTGGCTGATCATGCACTGATCACGTGACTGATCATGCACTGATCACGTGTCTGATCATGCACTGATCACGTGGCTATCATGCACTGCTTATGTGGCTGATCATGCCATGATCACGCAGCTACCATGTACTGGTCACATGACTGATCATGCACTGATCACGTGACTGATCATGCACTGATCACGTGGCTATCATGCACTACTCACGTGGCTGATCATGCAATGATCATGTAGCTACCATGTACAGGTCACGTGAATGATCATACACCCATCAGGTGACTGATCATGCACTGATCACGTGGCTATCATGCACTGATCACGAGACTGATCATGCACTGATCACGTCTATATCATGCACTGATCACATGACTGCCCATGCACTGATCACGTGGATGATCATACACTAATCATGTGACAGATCATGCACTGATCACGTGGCTGATCATGCACTGATACCGTGACTGAGCATGGACTGATCACATGACTATCATGTAGTGATCACGTGACTTAATGGCGCTGATCATGTGACTGATCATGCGCTGATCATGTTTGCTATCATACACTGATCATGTGCCTCTGGAGGCAATAAACAAAGAGCTGAGTAGGCACGAATCAAACAGTCAGCAGGCAATAATCATGGAACTCAGGTGTGAGGAATCATGCTGCTCAGCTGGCAATAATCAAGCAGCTGAGCAGGCAGGAATTACGCAGCACAGCTGGCAATTGTCAAGCAGATGACAGGCAGGAATCGTGCAGCTCAGCTGGCAATTGTCAAGCAGATGAGCAGACAGTAATCACGCAGCTCAGCAGGCCCAGATCACGTGACTGAGCATGCACTGTTCACGTGGCTGATCATACACTGATCACGTGATGATCATGCACTGATCACTTGGATATCATGCACTGATCACGTGGCTGATCATACACTGTTCACGTGTCTGACCATGCACTGATCACGTGGCTGATCATACACTGCTCACGTAACTGATCATGCACTGATCACGTGGCTATCATGCACTGATCACGTGGCTGAACATGCACTGTTCACGTGGCTGATCACACACCTGTCACGTGACATATCATGCACTGATCACGTGGCACTCATGCACTGATCACGTGGCTGATCATACTCTGCTCACGTAACTCATGCACACATCACGTGGCTATCATGCACTGCTCACGTGGCTCGTCATGGAATGATCACGTAGCAACCATATACTGGTCACGTGACTGATCATGCACAGATCACGTAAATGATCATGCACTGTTCACGTGACTGATCATGTACTGATCACGTGACTGATCATGCACTGATCACGTGGCTATCATGCTCTGCTCACGTGGCTGATCATGCACGATCACGTAGCAACCATGTACTGGTCACGTGACTGATCATGCACTGATCACGTAATTGATCCTGCACTGATCACGTGGCTCATCATGCACTGATCACGTGGCTGATCACACATGTATCACGTGACTGATCATGCACTGATCACGTGGCTCTCATGCACTGATCACGTGGCTGTCATGCACTGATCACGTGGATATCATGCACTGATCACGTGGCTGATCACACACGTATCACATGACTGATCATGCACTGATCACGTGGCTATCATGCACTGATCACGTGGCTATCATGCACTGATCACGTGGCTGATCATGCAATGATCACGTAGCTACCATGTACTGGTCACGTGACTGATCATGCACTGATCACGTAATTGATCATGCACTGATCACGTGGCTGATCATGCACTGATCACGTGGCTGATCATGCACTGATCACGTAACTGATCATGCACTGATCACGTGACTGATCATGCACTGATCACGTGGCTATCATGCACTGATCACTTGGCTGACATACACTGATCACGTGCCTGATCATGCACTGATCACGTGGCTGATCATGCACTGATCACGTGACTGATCATGCACTGATCACGTGTCTGATCATGCACTGATCACGTGGCTATCATGCACTGCTCACGTGGCTGATCATGCCATGATCACGCAGCTACCATGTACTGGTCACATGACTGATCATGCACTGATCACGTGACTGATCATGCAGTGATCACGTGGCTATCATGCACTACTCACGTGGCTGATCATGCAATGATCATGTAGCTACCATGTACAGGTCACGTGAATGATCATACACCCATCAGGTGACTGATCATGCACTGATCACGTGGCTATCATGCACTGATCACGAGACTGATCATGCACTGATCACGTCTATATCATGCACTGATCACATGACTGCCCATGCACTGATCACGTGGATGATCATACACTAATCATGTGACAGATCATGCACTGATCACGTGGCTGATCATGCACTGATACCGTGACTGAGCATGGACTGATCACATGACTATCATGTAGTGATCACGTGACTTAATGGCGCTGATCATGTGACTGATCATGCGCTGATCATGTTTGCTATCATACACTGATCATGTGCCTCTGGAGGCAATAAACAAAGAGCTGAGTAGGCACGAATCAAACAGTCAGCAGGCAATAATCATGGAACTCAGGTGTGAGGAATCATGCTGCTCAGCTGGCAATAATCAAGCAGCTGAGCAGGCAGGAATTACGCAGCACAGCTGGCAATTGTCAAGCAGATGACAGGCAGGAATCGTGCAGCTCAGCTGGCAATTGTCAAGCAGATGAGCAGACAGTAATCACGCAGCTCAGCAGGCCCAGATCACGTGACTGAGCATGCACTGTTCACGTGGCTGATCATACACTGATCACGTGATGATCATGCACTGATCACTTGGATATCATGCACTGATCACGTGGCTGATCATACACTGTTCACGTGTCTGACCATGCACTGATCACGTGGCTGATCATACACTGCTCACGTAACTGATCATGCACTGATCACGTGGCTATCATGCACTGATCACGTGGCTGAACATGCACTGTTCACGTGGCTGATCACACACCTGTCACGTGACATATCATGCACTGATCACGTGGCACTCATGCACTGATCACGTGGCTGATCATACTCTGCTCACGTAACTCATGCACACATCACGTGGCTATCATGCACTGCTCACGTGGCTCGTCATGGAATGATCACGTAGCAACCATATACTGGTCACGTGACTGATCATGCACTGATCACGTAAATGATCATGCACTGTTCACGTGACTGATCATGTACTGATCACGTGACTGATCATGCACTGATCACGTGGCTATCATGCACTGCTCACGTGGCTGATCATGCAACGATCACGTAGCAACCATGTACTGGTCACGTGACTGATCATGCACTGATCACGTAATTGATCATGCACTGATCACGTGGCTCATCATGCACTGATCACGTGGCTGATCACACATGATCACGTGACTGATCATGCACTGATCACGTGGCTATCATGCACTGATCACGTGGCTGTCATGCACTGATCACGTGGATATCATGCACTGATCACGTGGCTGATCACACACGATCACATGACTGATCATGCACTGATCACGTGGCTATCATGCACTGATCACGTGGCTATCATGCACTGATCACGTGGCTGATCATGCAATGATCACGTAGCTACCATGTACTGGTCACGTGACTGATCATGCACTGATCACGTAATTGATCATGCACTGATCACGTGGCTGATCATGCACTGATCACGTGACTGATCATGCACTGATCACGTGACTGATCATGCACTGATCACGTGGCTATCATGCACTGATCACGTGGCTGACATACACTGATCACGTGCCTGATCATGCACTGATCACGTGGCTGATCATGCACTGATCACGTGACTGATCATGCACTGATCACGTGTCTGATCATGCACTGATCACGTGGCTATCATGCACTGCTCACGTGGCTGATCATGCCATGATCACGCAGCTACCATGTACTGGTCACATGACTGATCATGCACTGATCACGTGACTGATCATGCACTGATCACGTGGCTATCATGCACTACTCACGTGGCTGATCATGCAATGATCATGTAGCTACCATGTACAGGTCACGTGAATGATCATACACCCATCAGGTGACTGATCATGCACTGATCACGTGGCTATCATGCACTGATCACGAGACTGATCATGCACTGATCACGTCTATATCATGCACTGATCACATGACTGCCATGCACTGATCACGTGGATGATCATACACTAATCTTGTGACAGATCATGCACTGATCACGTGGCTGATCATGCACTGATACCGTGACTGAGCATGGACTGATCACATGACTATCATGTAGTGATCACGTGACTTAATGGCGCTGATCATGTGACTGATCATGCGCTGATCATGTTTGCTATCATACACTGATCATGTGCCTCTGGAGGCAATAAACAAAGAGCTGAGTAGGCACGAATCAAACAGTCAGCAGGCAATAATCATGGAACTCAGGTGTGAGGAATCATGCTGCTCAGCTGGCAATAATCAAGCAGCTGAGCAGGCAGGAATTACGCAGCACAGCTGGCAATTGTCAAGCAGATGACAGGCAGGAATCGTGCAGCTCAGCTGGCAATTGTCAAGCAGATGAGCAGACAGTAATCACGCAGCTCAGCAGGCCCTGATCACGTGACTGAGCATGCACTGTTCACGTGGCTGATCATACACTGATCACGTGATGATCATGCACTGATCACTTGGATATCATGCACTGATCACGTGGCTGATCATACACTGTTCACGTGTCTGACCATGCACTGATCACGTGGCTGATCATACACTGCTCACGTAACTGATCATGCACTGATCACGTGGCTATCATGCACTGATCACGTGGCTGAACATGCACTGTTCACGTGGCTGATCACACACCTGTCACGTGACATATCATGCACTGATCACGTGGCACTCATGCACTGATCACGTGGCTGATCATACTCTGCTCACGTAACTCATGCACACATCACGTGGCTATCATGCACTGCTCACGTGGCTCGTCATGGAATGATCACGTAGCAACCATATACTGGTCACGTGACTGATCATGCAAAGATCACGTAAATGATCATGCACTGTTCACGTGACTGATCATGTACTGATCACGTGACTGATCATGCACTGATCACGTGGCTATCATGCACTGCTCACGTGGCTGATCATGCAACGATCACGTAGCAACCATGTACTGGTCACGTGACTGATCATGCACTGATCACGTAATTGATCATGCACTGATCACGTGGCTCATCATGCACTGATCACGTGGCTGATCACACATGTATCACGTGACTGATCATGCACTGATCACGTGGCTCTCATGCACTGATCACGTGGCTGTCATGCACTGATCACGTGGATATCATGCACTGATCACGTGGCTGATCACACACGTATCACATGACTGATCATGCACTGATCACGTGGCTATCATGCACTGATCACGTGGCTATCATGCACTGATCACGTGGCTGATCATGCAATGATCACGTAGCTACCATGTACTGGTCACGTGACTGATCATGCACTGATCACGTAATTGATCATGCACTGATCACGTGGCTGATCATGCACTGATCACGTGGCTGATCATGCACTGATCACATAACTGATCATGCACTGATCACGTGACTGATCATGCACTGATCACGTGGCTATCATGCACTGATCACTTGGCTGACATACACTGATCACGTGCCTGATCATGCACTGATCACGTGGCTGATCATGCACTGATCACGTGACTGATCATGCACTGATCACGTGTCTGATCATGCACTGATCACGTGGCTATCATGCACTGCTCACGTGGCTGATCATGCCATGATCACGCAGCTACCATGTACTGGTCACATGACTGATCATGCACTGATCACGTGACTGATCATGCAGTGATCACGTGGCTATCATGCACTACTCACGTGGCTGATCATGCAATGATCATGTAGCTACCATGTACAGGTCACGTGAATGATCATACACCCATCAGGTGACTGATCATGCACTGATCACGTGGCTATCATGCACTGATCACGAGACTGATCATGCACTGATCACGTCTATATCATGCACTGATCACATGACTGCCCATGCACTGATCACGTGGATGATCATACACTAATCTTGTGACAGATCATGCACTGATCACGTGGCTGATCATGCACTGATACCGTGACTGAGCATGGACTGATCACATGACTATCATGTAGTGATCACGTGACTTAATGGCGCTGATCATGTGACTGATCATGCGCTGATCATGTTTGCTATCATACACTGATCATGTGCCTCTGGAGGCAATAAACAAAGAGCTGAGTAGGCACGAATCAAACAGTCAGCAGGCAATAATCATGGAACTCAGGTGTGAGGAATCATGCTGCTCAGCTGGCAATAATCAAGCAGCTGAGCAGGCAGGAATTACGCAGCACAGCTGGCAATTGTCAAGCAGATGACAGGCAGGAATCGTGCAGCTCAGCTGGCAATTGTCAAGCAGATGAGCAGACAGTAATCACGCAGCTCAGCAGGCCCAGATCACGTGACTGAGCATGCACTGTTCACGTGGCTGATCATACACTGATCACGTGATGATCATGCACTGATCACTTGGATATCATGCACTGATCACGTGGCTGATCATACACTGTTCACGTGTCTGACCATGCACTGATCACGTGGCTGATCATACACTGCTCACGTAACTGATCATGCACTGATCACGTGGCTATCATGCACTGATCACGTGGCTGAACATGCACTGTTCACGTGGCTGATCACACACCTGTCACGTGACATATCATGCACTGATCACGTGGCACTCATGCACTGATCACGTGGCTGATCATACTCTGCTCACGTAACTCATGCACACATCACGTGGCTATCATGCACTGCTCACGTGGCTCGTCATGGAATGATCACGTAGCAACCATATACTGGTCACGTGACTGATCATGCACTGATCACGTAAATGATCATGCACTGTTCACGTGACTGATCATGTACTGATCACGTGACTGATCATGCACTGATCACGTGGCTATCATGCTCTGCTCACGTGGCTGATCATGCAACGATCACGTAGCAACCATGTACTGGTCACGTGACTGATCATGCACTGATCACGTAATTGATCCTGCACTGATCACGTGGCTCATCATGCACTGATCACGTGGCTGATCACACATGTATCACGTGACTGATCATGCACTGATCACGTGGCTATCATGCACTGATCACGTGGCTGTCATGCACTGATCACGTGGATATCATGCACTGATCACGTGGCTGATCACACACGTATCACATGACTGATCATGCACTGATCACGTGGCTATCATGCACTGATCACGTGGCTATCATGCACTGATCACGTGGCTGATCATGCAATGATCACGTAGCTACCATGTACTGATCACGTGACTGATCATGCACTGATCACGTAATTGATCATGCACTGATCACGTGGCTGATCATGCACTGATCACGTGGCTGATCATGCACTGATCACGTGACTGATCATGCACTGATCACGTGACTGATCATGCACTGATCACGTGGCTGATCATGCACTGATCACGTGGCTGATCATGCACTGATCACGTGACTGATCATGCACTGATCACGTGGCTGATCATGCACTGATCACGTGGCTATCATGCACTGATCACGTGGCTGATCATGCATGATCACGCAGCTATCATGTACTGATCACATGACTGATCATGCACTGATCACGTGACTGATCATGCACTGATCACGTGGCTATCATGCACTACTCACGTGGCTGATCATGCAATGATCATGTAGCTACCATGTACAGGTCACGTGAATGATCATACACTGATCAGGTGACTGATCATGCACTGATCACGTGGCTATCATGCACTGATCACGTGACTGATCATGCACTGATCACGTCTATATCATGCACTGATCACATGACTGCATGCACTGATCACGTGGATGATCATACACTGATCACGTGACTGATCATGCACTGATCACGTGGCTGATCATGCACTGATCACGTGACTGATCATGCACTGATCACGTGGCTATCATGCACTGATCACGTGGCTGATCATGCACTGATCACGTGGCTGATCACACACTGATCACGTGACTATCATGCACTGATCACGTGGCACTCATGCACTGATCACGTGGCTGATCATACACTGATCACGTAACTCATGCACTGATCACGTGGCTATCATGCACTGATCACGTGGCTGATCATGCAATGATCACGTAGCTACCATATACTGGTCACGTGACTGATCATGCACTGATCACGAATGATCATGCACTGATCACGTGACTGATCATGCACTGATCACGTGACTGATCATGCACTGATCACGTGGCTATCATGCACTGCTCACGTGGCTGATCATGCACTGATCACGTAGCAACCATGTACTGGTCACGTGACTGATCATGCACTGATCACGTAATTGATCATGCACTGATCACGTGGCTGATCATGCACTGATCACGTGGCTGATCCACATGATCACGTGACTGATCATGCACTGATCACGTGGCTATCATGCACTGATCACGTGGCTGATCATGCACTGATCACGTGGCTATCATGCACTGATCACGTGGCTGATCATACACTGATCACGTGACTGATCATGCACTGATCACGTGGCTATCATGCACTGATCACGTGGCTGATCATGCACTGATCACGTGGCTGATCACACACCTGTCACGTGACATATCATGCACTGATCACGTGGCACTCATGCACTGATCACGTGGCTGATCATACTCTGCTCACGTAACTCATGCACACATCACGTGGCTATCATGCACTGCTCACGTGGCTCATGGAATGATCACGTAGCAACCATATACTGGTCACGTGACTGATCATGCAAAGATCACGTAAATGATCATGCACTGTTCACGTGACTGATCATGCACTGATCACGTGACTGATCATGCACTGATCACGTGGCTATCATGCACTGCTCACGTGGCTGATCATGCAACGATCACGTAGCAACCATGTACTGGTCACGTGACTGATCATGCACTGATCACGTAATTGATCATGCACTGATCACGTGGCTCATCATGCACTGATCACGTGGCTGATCACACATGTATCACGTGACTGATCATGCACTGATCACGTGGCTCTCATGCACTGATCACGTGGCTGTCATGCACTGATCACGTGGATATCATGCACTGATCACGTGGCTGATCACACACGTATCACATGACTGATCATGCACTGATCACGTGGCTATCATGCACTGATCACGTGGCTATCATGCACTGATCACGTGGCTGATCATGCAATGATCACGTAGCTACCATGTACTGGTCACGTGACTGATCATGCACTGATCACGTAATTGATCATGCACTGATCATGTGGCTGATCATGCACTGATCACGTGGCTGATCATGCACTGATCACGTAACTGATCATGCACTGATCACGTGACTGATCATGCACTGATCACGTGGCTATCATGCACTGATCACGTGGCTGATCATGCACTGATCACGTGCCTGATCATGCACTGATCACGTGGCTGATCATGCACTGATCACGTGACTGATCATGCACTGATCACGTGACTGATCATGCACTGATCACGTGACTGATCATGCACTGATCACGTGGCTATCATGCACTGCTCACGTGGCTGATCATGCCATGATCACGCAGCTACCATGTACTGGTCACATGACTGATCATGCACTGATCACGTGACTGATCATGCAGTGATCACGTGGCTATCATGCACTACTCACGTGGCTGATCATGCAATGATCATGTAGCTACCATGTACAGGTCACGTGAATGATCATACACCCATCAGGTGACTGATCATGCACTGATCACGTGGCTATCATGCACTGATCACGAGACTGATCATGCACTGATCACGTCTATATCATGCACTGATCACATGACTGCCCATGCACTGATCACGTGGATGATCATACACTAATCTTGTGACAGATCATGCACTGATCACGTGGCTGATCATGCACTGATACCGTGACTGAGCATGGACTGATCACATGACTATCATGTAGTGATCACGTGACTTAATGGCGCTGATCATGTGACTGATCATGCGCTGATCATGTTTGCTATCATACACTGATCATGTGCCTCTGGAGGCAATAAACAAAGAGCTGAGTAGGCACGAATCAAACAGTCAGCAGGCAATAATCATGGAACTCAGGTGTGAGGAATCATGCTGCTCAGCTGGCAATAATCAAGCAGCTGAGCAGGCAGGAATTACGCAGCACAGCTGGCAATTGTCAAGCAGATGACAGGCAGGAATCGTGCAGCTCAGCTGGCAATTGTCAAGCAGATGAGCAGACAGTAATCACGCAGCTCAGCAGGCCCAGATCACGTGACTGAGCATGCACTGTTCACGTGGCTGATCATACACTGATCACGTGATGATCATGCACTGATCACTTGGATATCATGCACTGATCACGTGGCTGATCATACACTGTTCACGTGTCTGACCATGCACTGATCACGTGGCTGATCATACACTGCTCACGTAACTGATCATGCACTGATCACGTGGCTATCATGCACTGATCACGTGGCTGAACATGCACTGTTCACGTGGCTGATCACACACCTGTCACGTGACATATCATGCACTGATCACGTGGCACTCATGCACTGATCACGTGGCTGATCATACTCTGCTCACGTAACTCATGCACACATCACGTGGCTATCATGCACTGCTCACGTGGCTCGTCATGGAATGATCACGTAGCAACCATATACTGGTCACGTGACTGATCATGCAAAGATCACGTAAATGATCATGCACTGTTCACGTGACTGATCATGTACTGATCACGTGACTGATCATGCACTGATCACGTGGCTATCATGCTCTGCTCACGTGGCTGATCATGCAAGGATCACGTAGCAACCATGTACTGGTCACGTGACTGATCATGCACTGATCACGTAATTGATCATGCACTGATCACGTGGCTATCATGCACTGATCACGTGGCTATCATGCACTGATCACGTGGCTGATCATGCACTGATCACGTAGCTACCATGCACTGATCACGTGACTGATCATGCACTGATCACGTAATTGATCATGCACTGATCACGTGGCTGATCATGCACTGATCACGTGGCTGATCATGCACTGATCACGTGACTGATCATGCACTGATCACGTGACTGATCATGCACTGATCACGTGGCTATCATGCACTGATCACGTGGCTGACATGCACTGATCACGTGCCTGATCATGCACTGATCACGTGGCTGATCATGCACTGATCACGTGACTGATCATGCACTGATCACGTTTCTGATCATGCACTGATCACGTGGCTGATCATGCACTGATCACGTGACTGATCATGCAGTGATCACGTGGCTATCATGCACTACTCACGTGGCTGATCATGCAATGATCATGTAGCTACCATGTACAGGTCACGTGAATGATCATACACCCATCAGGTGACTGATCATGCACTGATCACGTGGCTATCATGCACTGATCACGAGACTGATCATGCACTGATCACGTCTATATCATGCACTGATCACATGACTGCCCATGCACTGATCACGTGGATGATCATACACTAATCATGTGACAGATCATGCACTGATCACGTGGCTGATCATGCACTGATACCGTGACTGAGCATGGACTGATCACATGACTATCATGTAGTGATCACGTGACTTAATGGCGCTGATCATGTGACTGATCATGCGCTGATCATGTTTGCTATCATACACTGATCATGTGCCTCTGGAGGCAATAAACAAAGAGCTGAGTAGGCACGAATCAAACAGTCAGCAGGCAATAATCATGGAACTCAGCTGTGAGGAATCATGCTGCTCAGCTGGCAATAATCAAGCAGCTGAGCAGGCAGGAATTACGCAGCACAGCTGGCAATTGTCAAGCAGATGACAGGCAGGAATCGTGCAGCTCAGCTGGCAATTGTCAAGCAGATGAGCAGACAGTAATCACGCAGCTCAGCAGGCCCAGATCACGTGACTGAGCATGCACTGTTCACGTGGCTGATCATACACTGATCACGTGATGATCATGCACTGATCACTTGGATATCATGCACTGATCACGTGGCTGATCATACACTGTTCACGTGTCTGACCATGCACTGATCACGTGGCTGATCATACACTGCTCACGTAACTGATCATGCACTGATCACGTGGCTATCATGCACTGATCACGTGGCTGAACATGCACTGTTCACGTGGCTGATCACACACCTGTCACGTGACATATCATGCACTGATCACGTGGCACTCATGCACTGATCACGTGGCTGATCATACTCTGCTCACGTAACTCATGCACACATCACGTGGCTATCATGCACTGCTCACGTGGCTCATCATGGAATGATCACGTAGCAACCATATACTGGTCACGTGACTGATCATGCACAGATCACGTAAATGATCATGCACTGTTCACGTGACTGATCATGTACTGATCACGTGACTGATCATGCACTGATCACGTGGCTATCATGCTCTGCTCACGTGGCTGATCATGCAACGATCACGTAGCAACCATGTACTGGTCACGTGACTGATCATGCACTGATCACGTAATTGATCCTGCACTGATCACGTGGCTCATCATGCACTGATCACGTGGCTGATCACACATGTATCACGTGACTGATCATGCACTGATCACGTGGCTATCATGCACTGATCACGTGGCTGATCATGCACTGATCACGTGGATATCATGCACTGATCACGTGGCTGATCATACACTGATCACGTGACTGATCATGCACTGATCACGTGGCTATCATGCACTGATCACGTGGCTGATCATGCACTGATCACGTGGCTGATCACACACTGTCACGTGACATATCATGCACTGATCACGTGAACTCATGCACTGATCACGTGGCTGATCATACACTGATCACGTAACTCATGCACTGATCACGTGGCTATCATGCACTGATCACGTGGCTGTCATGCACTGATCACGTAGCAACCATATACTGGTCACGTGACTGATCATGCACTGATCACGTGAATGATCATGCACTGATCACGTGACTGATCATGCACTGATCACGTGACTGATCATGCACTGATCACGTGGCTATCATGCACTGCTCACGTGGCTGATCATGCACGATCACGTAGCAACCATGTACTGGTCACGTGACTGATCATGCACTGATCACGTAATTGATCATGCACTGATCACGTGGCTGATCATGCACTGATCACGTGGCTGATCACACATGATCACGTGACTGATCATGCACTGATCACGTGGCTATCATGCACTGATCACGTGGCTGATCATGCACTGATCACGTGGATATCATGCACTGATCACGTGGCTGATCACACACTGATCACGTGACTGATCATGCACTGATCACGTGGCTATCATGCACTGATCACGTGGCTATCATGCACTGATCACGTGGCTGATCATGCAATGATCACGTAGCTACCATGCACTGATCACGTGACTGATCATGCACTGATCACGTAATTGATCATGCACTGATCACGTGGCTGATCATGCACTGATCACGTGGCTGATCATGCACTGATCACGTGACTGATCATGCACTGATCACGTGACTGATCATGCACTGATCACGTGGCTATCATGCACTGATCACGTGGCTGATCATACACTGATCACGTGACTGATCATGCACTGATCACGTGGCTGATCATGCACTGATCACGTGACTGATCATGCACTGATCACGTGACTGATCATGCACTGATCACGTGACTGATCATGCACTGATCACGTGGCTATCATGCACTGCTCACGTGGCTGATCATGCCATGATCACGCAGCTACCATGTACTGGTCACATGACTGATCATGCACTGATCACGTGACTGATCATGCACTGATCACGTGGCTATCATGCACTACTCACGTGGCTGATCATGCAATGATCATGTAGCTACCATGTACAGGTCACGTGAATGATCATACACCCATCAGGTGACTGATCATGCACTGATCACGTGGCTATCATGCACTGATCACGAGACTGATCATGCACTGATCACGTCTATATCATGCACTGATCACATGACTGCCCATGCACTGATCACGTGGATGATCATACACTAATCATGTGACAGATCATGCACTGATCACGTGGCTGATCATGCACTGATACCGTGACTGAGCATGGACTGATCACATGACTATCATGTAGTGATCACGTGACTTAATGGCGCTGATCATGTGACTGATCATGCGCTGATCATGTTTGCTATCATACACTGATCATGTGCCTCTGGAGGCAATAAACAAAGAGCTGAGTAGGCACGAATCAAACAGTCAGCAGGCAATAATCATGGAACTCAGGTGTGAGGAATCATGCTGCTCAGCTGGCAATAATCAAGCAGCTGAGCAGGCAGGAATTACGCAGCACAGCTGGCAATTGTCAAGCAGATGACAGGCAGGAATCGTGCAGCTCAGCTGGCAATTGTCAAGCAGATGAGCAGACAGTAATCACGCAGCTCAGCAGGCCCAGATCACGTGACTGAGCATGCACTGTTCACGTGGCTGATCATACACTGATCACGTGATGATCATGCACTGATCACTTGGATATCATGCACTGATCACGTGGCTGATCATACACTGTTCACGTGTCTGACCATGCACTGATCACGTGGCTGATCATACACTGCTCACGTAACTGATCATGCACTGATCACGTGGCTATCATGCACTGATCACGTGGCTGAACATGCACTGTTCACGTGGCTGATCACACACCTGTCACGTGACATATCATGCACTGATCACGTGGCACTCATGCACTGATCACGTGGCTGATCATACTCTGCTCACGTAACTCATGCACACATCACGTGGCTATCATGCACTGCTCACGTGGCTCGTCATGGAATGATCACGTAGCTACCATATACTGGTCACGTGACTGATCATGCACAGATCACGTAAATGATCATGCACTGTTCACGTGACTGATCATGTACTGATCACGTGACTGATCATGCACTGATCACGTGGCTATCATGCTCTGCTCACGTGGCTGATCATGCAACGATCACGTAGCAACCATGTACTGGTCACGTGACTGATCATGCACTGATCACGTAATTGATCCTGCACTGATCACGTGGCTCATCATGCACTGATCACGTGGCTGATCACACATGTATCACGTGACTGATCATGCACTGATCACGTGGCTATCATGCACTGATCACGTGGCTGTCATGCACTGATCACGTGGATATCATGCACTGATCACGTGGCTGATCACACACGTATCATGACTGATCATGCACTGATCACGTGGCTATCATGCACTGATCACGTGGCTATCATGCACTGATCACGTGGCTGATCATGCACTGATCACGTAGCTATCATGCACTGATCACGTGACTGATCATGCACTGATCACGTTGATCATGCACTGATCACGTGGCTGATCATGCACTGATCACGTGGCTGATCATGCACTGATCACGTGACTGATCATGCACTGATCACGTGACTGATCATGCACTGATCACGTGGCTATCATGCACTGATCACGTGGCTGATCATGCACTGATCACGTGACTGATCATGCACTGATCACGTGGCTATCATGCACTGATCACGTGGCTGATCATGCACTGATCACGTAGCAATCATGCACTGATCACGTGACTGATCATGCACTGATCACGTGACTGATCATGCACTGATCACGTGGCTATCATGCACTGATCACGTGGCTGATCACACATGATCACGTGACTGATCATGCACTGATCACGTGGCTATCATGCACTGATCACGTGGCTATCATGCACTGATCACGTGGCTGATCACACACGATCACGTGACTGATCATGCACTGATCACGTGGCTATCATGCACTGATCACGTGGCTATCATGCACTGATCACGTGGCTGATCATGCAATGATCACGTAGCTATCATGCACTGATCACGTGACTGATCATGCACTGATCACGTAATTGATCATGCACTGATCACGTGGCTGATCATGCACTGATCACGTGGCTGATCATGCACTGATCACGTGACTGATCATGCACTGATCACGTGACTGATCATGCACTGATCACGTGGCTGATCATGCACTGATCACGTGGCTGATCATGCACTGATCACGTGACTGATCATGCACTGATCACGTGTCTGATCATGCACTGATCACGTGGCTATCATGCACTGCTCACGTGGCTGATCATGCCATGATCACGCAGCTACCATGTACTGGTCACATGACTGATCATGCACTGATCACGTGACTGATCATGCACTGATCACGTGGCTATCATGCACTACTCACGTGGCTGATCATGCAATGATCATGTAGCTACCATGTACAGGTCACGTGAATGATCATACACCCATCAGGTGACTGATCATGCACTGATCACGTGGCTATCATGCACTGATCACGTGACTGATCATGCACTGATCACGTCTATATCATGCACTGATCACATGACTGCCCATGCACTGATCACGTGGATGATCATACACTAATCTTGTGACAGATCATGCACTGATCACGTGGCTGATCATGCACTGATACCGTGACTGAGCATGGACTGATCACATGACTATCATGTAGTGATCACGTGACTTAATGGCGCTGATCATGTGACTGATCATGCGCTGATCATGTTTGCTATCATACACTGATCATGTGCCTCTGGAGGCAATAAACAAAGAGCTGAGTAGGCACGAATCAAACAGTCAGCAGGCAATAATCATGGAACTCAGGTGTGAGGAATCATGCTGCTCAGCTGGCAATAATCAAGCAGCTGAGCAGGCAGGAATTACGCAGCACAGCTGGCAATTGTCAAGCAGATGACAGGCAGGAATCGTGCAGCTCAGCTGGCAATTGTCAAGCAGATGAGCAGACAGTAATCACGCAGCTCAGCAGGCCCAGATCACGTGACTGAGCATGCACTGTTCACGTGGCTGATCATACACTGATCACGTGATGATCATGCACTGATCACTTGGATATCATGCACTGATCACGTGGCTGATCATACACTGTTCACGTGTCTGACCATGCACTGATCACGTGGCTGATCATACACTGCTCACGTAACTGATCATGCACTGATCACGTGGCTATCATGCACTGATCACGTGGCTGAACATGCACTGTTCACGTGGCTGATCACACACCTGTCACGTGACATATCATGCACTGATCACGTGGCACTCATGCACTGATCACGTGGCTGATCATACTCTGCTCACGTAACTCATGCACACATCACGTGGCTATCATGCACTGCTCACGTGGCTCGTCATGGAATGATCACGTAGCAACCATATACTGGTCACGTGACTGATCATGCAAAGATCACGTAAATGATCATGCACTGTTCACGTGACTGATCATGTACTGATCACGTGACTGATCATGCACTGATCACGTGGCTATCATGCTCTGCTCACGTGGCTGATCATGCAACGATCACGTAGCAACCATGTACTGGTCACGTGACTGATCATGCACTGATCACGTAATTGATCCTGCACTGATCACGTGGCTCATCATGCACTGATCACGTGGCTGATCACACATGTATCACGTGACTGATCATGCACTGATCACGTGGCTCTCATGCACTGATCACGTGGCTGTCATGCACTGATCACGTGGATATCATGCACTGATCACGTGGCTGATCACACACGTATCACATGACTGATCATGCACTGATCACGTGGCTATCATGCACTGATCACGTGGCTATCATGCACTGATCACGTGGCTGATCATGCAATGATCACGTAGCTACCATGTACTGGTCACGTGACTGATCATGCACTGATCACGTAATTGATCATGCACTGATCATGTGGCTGATCATGCACTGATCACGTGGCTGATCATACACTGATCACATAACTGATCATGCACTGATCACGTGACTGATCATGCACTGATCACGTGGCTATCATGCACTGATCACGTGGCTGACATACACTGATCACGTGCCTGATCATGCACTGATCACGTGGCTGATCATGCACTGATCACGTGACTGATCATGCACTGATCACGTGTCTGATCATGCACTGATCACGTGGCTATCATGCACTGCTCACGTGGCTGATCATGCCATGATCACGCAGCTACCATGTACTGGTCACATGACTGATCATGCACTGATCACGTGACTGATCATGCAGTGATCACGTGGCTATCATGCACTACTCACGTGGCTGATCATGCAATGATCATGTAGCTACCATGTACAGGTCACGTGAATGATCATACACCCATCAGGTGACTGATCATGCACTGATCACGTGGCTATCATGCACTGATCACGAGACTGATCATGCACTGATCACGTCTATATCATGCACTGATCACATGACTGCCCATGCACTGATCACGTGGATGATCATACACTAATCTTGTGACAGATCATGCACTGATCACGTGGCTGATCATGCACTGATACCGTGACTGAGCATGGACTGATCACATGACTATCATGTAGTGATCACGTGACTTAATGGCGCTGATCATGTGACTGATCATGCGCTGATCATGTTTGCTATCATACACTGATCATGTGCCTCTGGAGGCAATAAACAAAGAGCTGAGTAGGCACGAATCAAACAGTCAGCAGGCAATAATCATGGAACTCAGGTGTGAGGAATCATGCTGCTCAGCTGGCAATAATCAAGCAGCTGAGCAGGCAGGAATTACGCAGCACAGCTGGCAATTGTCAAGCAGATGACAGGCAGGAATCGTGCAGCTCAGCTGGCAATTGTCAAGCAGATGAGCAGACAGTAATCACGCAGCTCAGCAGGCCCAGATCACGTGACTGAGCATGCACTGTTCACGTGGCTGATCATACACTGATCACGTGATGATCATGCACTGATCACTTGGATATCATGCACTGATCACGTGGCTGATCATACACTGTTCACGTGTCTGACCATGCACTGATCACGTGGCTGATCATACACTGCTCACGTAACTGATCATGCACTGATCACGTGGCTATCATGCACTGATCACGTGGCTGAACATGCACTGTTCACGTGGCTGATCACACACCTGTCACGTGACATATCATGCACTGATCACGTGGCACTCATGCACTGATCACGTGGCTGATCATACTCTGCTCACGTAACTCATGCACACATCACGTGGCTATCATGCACTGCTCACGTGGCTCGTCATGGAATGATCACGTAGCAACCATATACTGGTCACGTGACTGATCATGCAAAGATCACGTAAATGATCATGCACTGTTCACGTGACTGATCATGTACTGATCACGTGACTGATCATGCACTGATCACGTGGCTATCATGCTCTGCTCACGTGGCTGATCATGCAACGATCACGTAGCAACCATGTACTGGTCACGTGACTGATCATGCACTGATCACGTAATTGATCCTGCACTGATCACGTGGCTCATCATGCACTGATCACGTGGCTGATCACACATGTATCACGTGACTGATCATGCACTGATCACGTGGCTCTCATGCACTGATCACGTGGCTGTCATGCACTGATCACGTGGATATCATGCACTGATCACGTGGCTGATCACACACGTATCACATGACTGATCATGCACTGATCACGTGGCTATCATGCACTGATCACGTGGCTATCATGCACTGATCACGTGGCTGATCATGCAATGATCACGTAGCTACCATGTACTGGTCACGTGACTGATCATGCACTGATCACGTAATTGATCATGCACTGATCATGTGGCTGATCATGCACTGATCACGTGGCTGATCATGCACTGATCACGTGACTGATCATGCACTGATCACGTGACTGATCATGCACTGATCACGTGGCTGATCATGCACTGATCACGTGGCTGATCATGCACTGATCACGTGACTGATCATGCACTGATCACGTGTCTGATCATGCACTGATCACGTGGCTATCATGCACTGCTCACGTGGCTGATCATGCCATGATCACGCAGCTACCATGTACTGGTCACATGACTGATCATGCACTGATCACGTGACTGATCATGCAGTGATCACGTGGCTATCATGCACTACTCACGTGGCTGATCATGCAATGATCATGTAGCTACCATGTACAGGTCACGTGAATGATCATACACCCATCAGGTGACTGATCATGCACTGATCACGTGGCTATCATGCACTGATCACGAGACTGATCATGCACTGATCACGTCTATATCATGCACTGATCACATGACTGCCCATGCACTGATCACGTGGATGATCATACACTAATCTTGTGACAGATCATGCACTGATCACGTGGCTGATCATGCACTGATACCGTGACTGAGCATGGACTGATCACATGACTATCATGTAGTGATCACGTGACTTAATGGCGCTGATCATGTGACTGATCATGCGCTGATCATGTTTGCTATCATACACTGATCATGTGCCTCTGGAGGCAATAAACAAAGAGCTGAGTAGGCACGAATCAAACAGTCAGCAGGCAATAATCATGGAACTCAGGTGTGAGGAATCATGCTGCTCAGCTGGCAATAATCAAGCAGCTGAGCAGGCAGGAATTACGCAGCACAGCTGGCAATTGTCAAGCAGATGACAGGCAGGAATCGTGCAGCTCAGCTGGCAATTGTCAAGCAGATGAGCAGACAGTAATCACGCAGCTCAGCAGGCCCAGATCACGTGACTGAGCATGCACTGTTCACGTGGCTGATCATACACTGATCACGTGATGATCATGCACTGATCACTTGGATATCATGCACTGATCACGTGGCTGATCATACACTGTTCACGTGTCTGACCATGCACTGATCACGTGGCTGATCATACACTGCTCACGTAACTGATCATGCACTGATCACGTGGCTATCATGCACTGATCACGTGGCTGAACATGCACTGTTCACGTGGCTGATCACACACCTGTCACGTGACATATCATGCACTGATCACGTGGCACTCATGCACTGATCACGTGGCTGATCATACTCTGCTCACGTAACTCATGCACACATCACGTGGCTATCATGCACTGCTCACGTGGCTCGTCATGGAATGATCACGTAGCAACCATATACTGGTCACGTGACTGATCATGCAGATCACGTAAATGATCATGCACTGTTCACGTGACTGATCATGTACTGATCACGTGACTGATCATGCACTGATCACGTGGCTATCATGCACTGCTCACGTGGCTGATCATGCAACGATCACGTAGCAACCATGTACTGGTCACGTGACTGATCATGCACTGATCACGTAATTGATCATGCACTGATCACGTGGCTCATCATGCACTGATCACGTGGCTGATCACACATGTATCACGTGACTGATCATGCACTGATCACGTGGCTCTCATGCACTGATCACGTGGCTGTCATGCACTGATCACGTGGATATCATGCACTGATCACGTGGCTGATCACACACGTATCACATGACTGATCATGCACTGATCACGTGGCTATCATGCACTGATCACGTGGCTATCATGCACTGATCACGTGGCTGATCATGCAATGATCACGTAGCTACCATGTACTGGTCACGTGACTGATCATGCACTGATCACGTAATTGATCATGCACTGATCATGTGGCTGATCATGCACTGATCACGTGGCTGATCATACACTGATCACATAACTGATCATGCACTGATCACGTGACTGATCATGCACTGATCACGTGGCTATCATGCACTGATCACTTGGCTGACATACACTGATCACGTGCCTGGTCATGCACTGATCACGTGGCTGATCATGCACTGATCACGTGACTGATCATGCACTGATCACGTGTCTGATCATGCACTGATCACGTGGCTATCATGCACTGCTCACGTGGCTGATCATGCCATGATCACGCAGCTACCATGTACTGGTCACATGACTGATCATGCACTGATCACGTGACTGATCATGCAGTGATCACGTGGCTATCATGCACTACTCACGTGGCTGATCATGCAATGATCATGTAGCTACCATGTACAGGTCACGTGAATGATCATACACCCATCAGGTGACTGATCATGCACTGATCACGTGGCTATCATGCACTGATCACGAGACTGATCATGCACTGATCACGTCTATATCATGCACTGATCACATGACTGCCCATGCACTGATCACGTGGATGATCATACACTAATCTTGTGACAGATCATGCACTGATCACGTGGCTGATCATGCACTGATACCGTGACTGAGCATGGACTGATCACATGACTATCATGTAGTGATCACGTGACTTAATGGCGCTGATCATGTGACTGATCATGCGCTGATCATGTTTGCTATCATACACTGATCATGTGCCTCTGGAGGCAATAAACAAAGAGCTGAGTAGGCACGAATCAAACAGTCAGCAGGCAATAATCATGGAACTCAGGTGTGAGGAATCATGCTGCTCAGCTGGCAATAATCAAGCAGCTGAGCAGGCAGGAATTACGCAGCACAGCTGGCAATTGTCAAGCAGATGACAGGCAGGAATCGTGCAGCTCAGCTGGCAATTGTCAAGCAGATGAGCAGACAGTAATCACGCAGCTCAGCAGGCCCAGATCACGTGACTGAGCATGCACTGTTCACGTGGCTGATCATACACTGATCACGTGATGATCATGCACTGATCACTTGGATATCATGCACTGATCACGTGGCTGATCATACACTGTTCACGTGTCTGACCATGCACTGATCACGTGGCTGATCATACACTGCTCACGTAACTGATCATGCACTGATCACGTGGCTATCATGCACTGATCACGTGGCTGAACATGCACTGTTCACGTGGCTGATCACACACCTGTCACGTGACATATCATGCACTGATCACGTGGCACTCATGCACTGATCACGTGGCTGATCATACTCTGCTCACGTAACTCATGCACACATCACGTGGCTATCATGCACTGCTCACGTGGCTCGTCATGGAATGATCACGTAGCAACCATATACTGGTCACGTGACTGATCATGCAAAGATCACGTAAATGATCATGCACTGTTCACGTGACTGATCATGTACTGATCACGTGACTGATCATGCACTGATCACGTGGCTATCATGCTCTGCTCACGTGGCTGATCATGCAACGATCACGTAGCAACCATGTACTGGTCACGTGACTGATCATGCACTGATCACGTAATTGATCCTGCACTGATCACGTGGCTCATCATGCACTGATCACGTGGCTGATCACACATGTATCACGTGACTGATCATGCACTGATCACGTGGCTATCATGCACTGATCACGTGGCTGTCATGCACTGATCACGTGGATATCATGCACTGATCACGTGGCTGATCACACACGATCACATGACTGATCATGCACTGATCACGTGGCTATCATGCACTGATCACGTGGCTATCATGCACTGATCACGTGGCTGATCATGCAATGATCACGTAGCTACCATGTACTGGTCACGTGACTGATCATGCACTGATCACGTAATTGATCATGCACTGATCACGTGGCTGATCATGCACTGATCACGTGGCTGATCATGCACTGATCACGTGACTGATCATGCACTGATCACGTGACTGATCATGCACTGATCACGTGACTGATCATGCACTGATCACGTGGCTGATCATGCACTGATCACGTGACTGATCATGCACTGATCACGTGACTGATCATGCACTGATCACGTGGCTATCATGCACTGATCACGTGGCTGATCATGCCATGATCACGCAGCTACCATGTACTGGTCACATGACTGATCATGCACTGATCACGTGACTGATCATGCACTGATCACGTGGCTATCATGAACTACTCACGTGGCTGATCATGCAATGATCATGTAGCTACCATGTACAGGTCACGTGAATGATCATACACCATCAGGTGACTGATCATGCACTGATCACGTGGCTATCATGCACTGATCACGTGACTGATCATGCACTGATCACGTCTATATCATGCACTGATCACATGACTGCATGCACTGATCACGTGGATGATCATACACTGATCACGTGACTGATCATGCACTGATCACGTGGCTGATCATGCACTGATCACGTAACTGATCATGCACTGATCACGTGGCTATCATGCACTGATCACGTGGCTGATCATGCACTGATCACGTGGCTGATCACACACTGTCACGTGACTATCATGCACTGATCACGTGGCACTCATGCACTGATCACGTGGCTGATCATACTCTGCTCACGAACTCATGCACACATCACGTGGCTATCATGCACTGCTCACGTGGCTGTCATGGAATGATCACGTAGCAACCATATACTGGTCACGTGACTGATCATGCACTGATCACGTAAATGATCATGCACTGTTCACGTGACTGATCATGCACTGATCACGTGACTGATCATGCACTGATCACGTGGCTATCATGCACTGCTCACGTGGCTGATCATGCACGATCACGTAGCAACCATGTACTGGTCACGTGACTGATCATGCACTGATCACGTAATTGATCATGCACTGATCACGTGGCTCATCATGCACTGATCACGTGGCTGATCACACATGATCACGTGACTGATCATGCACTGATCACGTGGCTATCATGCACTGATCACGTGGCTGTCATGCACTGATCACGTGGATATCATGCACTGATCACGTGGCTGATCACACACGATCACGTGACTGATCATGCACTGATCACGTGGCTATCATGCACTGATCACGTGGCTATCATGCACTGATCACGTGGCTGATCATGCACTGATCACGTAGCTATCATACTGATCACGTGACTGATCATGCACTGATCACGTATTGATCATGCACTGATCACGTGGCTGATCATGCACTGATCACGTGGCTGATCATGCACTGATCACGTGACTGATCATGCACTGATCACGTGACTGATCATGCACTGATCACGTGGCTATCATGCACTGATCACGTGGCTGATCATGCACTGATCACGTGACTGATCATGCACTGATCACGTGACTGATCATGCACTGATCACGTGGCTGATCATGCACTGATCATGTGGCTGATCATGCACTGATCACGTGGCTGATCATGCACTGATCACGTGACTGATCATGCACTGATCACGTGACTGATCATGCACTGATCACGTGGCTATCATGCACTGATCACGTGGCTGATCATGCACTGATCACGTGCCTGATCATGCACTGATCACGTGGCTGATCATGCACTGATCACGTGGCTGATCATGCACTGATCACGTGGCTGATCATGCACTGATCACGGCTGATCATGCACTGATCACGTGACTGATCATGCAGTGATCACGTGGCTATCATGCACTACTCACGTGGCTGATCATGCAATGATCATGTAGCTACCATGTACAGGTCACGTGAATGATCATACACCCATCAGGTGACTGATCATGCACTGATCACGTGGCTATCATGCACTGATCACGAGACTGATCATGCACTGATCACGTCTATATCATGCACTGATCACATGACTGCCCATGCACTGATCACGTGGATGATCATACACTAATCTTGTGACAGATCATGCACTGATCACGTGGCTGATCATGCACTGATACCGTGACTGAGCATGGACTGATCACATGACTATCATGTAGTGATCACGTGACTTAATGGCGCTGATCATGTGACTGATCATGCGCTGATCATGTTTGCTATCATACACTGATCATGTGCCTCTGGAGGCAATAAACAAAGAGCTGAGTAGGCACGAATCAAACAGTCAGCAGGCAATAATCATGGAACTCAGGTGTGAGGAATCATGCTGCTCAGCTGGCAATAATCAAGCAGCTGAGCAGGCAGGAATTACGCAGCACAGCTGGCAATTGTCAAGCAGATGACAGGCAGGAATCGTGCAGCTCAGCTGGCAATTGTCAAGCAGATGAGCAGACAGTAATCACGCAGCTCAGCAGGCCCTGATCACGTGACTGAGCATGCACTGTTCACGTGGCTGATCATACACTGATCACGTGATGATCATGCACTGATCACTTGGATATCATGCACTGATCACGTGGCTGATCATACACTGTTCACGTGTCTGACCATGCACTGATCACGTGGCTGATCATACACTGCTCACGTAACTGATCATGCACTGATCACGTGGCTATCATGCACTGATCACGTGGCTGAACATGCACTGTTCACGTGGCTGATCACACACCTGTCACGTGACATATCATGCACTGATCACGTGGCACTCATGCACTGATCACGTGGCTGATCATACTCTGCTCACGTAACTCATGCACACATCACGTGGCTATCATGCACTGCTCACGTGGCTGTCATGGAATGATCACGTAGCAACCATATACTGGTCACGTGACTGATCATGCAAAGATCACGTAAATGATCATGCACTGTTCACGTGACTGATCATGTACTGATCACGTGACTGATCATGCACTGATCACGTGGCTATCATGCTCTGCTCACGTGGCTGATCATGCAACGATCACGTAGCAACCATGTACTGGTCACGTGACTGATCATGCACTGATCACGTAATTGATCCTGCACTGATCACGTGGCTCATCATGCACTGATCACGTGGCTGATCACACATGTATCACGTGACTGATCATGCACTGATCACGTGGCTCATGCACTGATCACGTGGCTGTCATGCACTGATCACGTGGATATCATGCACTGATCACGTGGCTGATCATACACTGATCACGTGACTGATCATGCACTGATCACGTGGCTATCATGCACTGATCACGTGGCTGATCATGCACTGATCACGTGGCTGATCACACACTGTCACGTGACTATCATGCACTGATCACGTGGAATCATGCACTGATCACGTGGCTGATCATACACTGATCACGTAACTCATGCACTGATCACGTGGCTATCATGCACTGATCACGTGGCTGATCATGCAATGATCACGTGCTACCATATACTGGTCACGTGACTGATCATGCACTGATCACGTAAATGATCATGCACTGATCACGTGACTGATCATGCACTGATCACGTGACTGATCATGCACTGATCACGTGGCTATCATGCACTGATCACGTGGCTGATCATGCACTGATCACGTAGCTACCATGTACTGATCACGTGACTGATCATGCAGCACTGATCATGTGGCTGATCATGCACTGATCACGTGGCTGATCATGCACTGATCACGTGACTGATCATGCACTGATCACGTGACTGATCATGCACTGATCACGTGGCTATCATGCACTGATCACGTGGCTGATCATGCACTGATCACGTGACTGATCATGCACTGATCACGTGGCTGATCATGCACTGATCACGTGACTGATCATGCACTGATCACGTGGCTGATCATGCACTGATCACGTGACTGATCATGCACTGATCACGTGACTGATCATGCACTGATCACGTGGCTATCATGCACTGCTCACGTGGCTGATCATGCCATGATCACGCAGCTACCATGTACTGGTCACATGACTGATCATGCACTGATCACGTGACTGATCATGCAGTGATCACGTGGCTATCATGCACTACTCACGTGGCTGATCATGCAATGATCATGTAGCTACCATGTACAGGTCACGTGAATGATC
Organism: Bos javanicus; assembly: GCF_032452875.1. Lineage (NCBI taxonomy): Eukaryota > Metazoa > Chordata > Mammalia > Artiodactyla > Bovidae > Bos > Bos javanicus. Next base: position 66,735 of record NW_026893915.1, on the reverse strand, counting down.
ATACACCCATCAGGTGACTGATCATGCACTGATCACGTGGCTATCATGCACTGATCACGAGACTGATCATGCACTGATCACGTCTATATCATGCACTGATCACATGACTGCCCATGCACTGATCACGTGGATGATCATACACTAATCTTGTGACAGATCATGCACTGATCACGTGGCTGATCATGCACTGATACCGTGACTGAGCATGGACTGATCACATGACTATCATGTAGTGATCACGTGACTTAATGGCGCTGATCATGTGACTGATCATGCGCTGATCATGTTTGCTATCATACACTGATCATGTGCCTCTGGAGGCAATAAACAAAGAGCTGAGTAGGCACGAATCAAACAGTCAGCAGGCAATAATCATGGAACTCAGGTGTGAGGAATCATGCTGCTCAGCTGGCAATAATCAAGCAGCTGAGCAGGCAGGAATTACGCAGCACAGCTGGCAATTGTCAAGCAGATGACAGGCAGGAATCGTGCAGCTCAGCTGGCAATTGTCAAGCAGATGAGCAGACAGTAATCACGCAGCTCAGCAGGCCCAGATCACGTGACTGAGCATGCACTGTTCACGTGGCTGATCATACACTGATCACGTGATGATCATGCACTGATCACTTGGATATCATGCACTGATCACGTGGCTGATCATACACTGTTCACGTGTCTGACCATGCACTGATCACGTGGCTGATCATACACTGCTCACGTAACTGATCATGCACTGATCACGTGGCTATCATGCACTGATCACGTGGCTGAACATGCACTGTTCACGTGGCTGATCACACACCTGTCACGTGACATATCATGCACTGATCACGTGGCACTCATGCACTGATCACGTGGCTGATCATACTCTGCTCACGTAACTCATGCACACATCACGTGGCTATCATGCACTGCTCACGTGGCTCGTCATGGAATGATCACGTAGCTACCATATACTGGTCACGTGACTGATCATGCACTGATCACGAATGATCATGCACTGTTCACGTGACTGATCATGCACTGATCACGTGACTGATCATGCACTGATCACGTGGCTATCATGCACTGATCACGTGGCTGATCATGCAACGATCACGTAGCAACCATGTACTGGTCACGTGACTGATCATGCACTGATCACGTGGCTGATCATGCACTGATCACGTGGCTGATCATGCACTGATCACGTGACTGATCATGCACTGATCACGTGACTGATCATGCACTGATCACGTGGCTGATCATGCACTGATCACGTGGCTGATCATGCACTGATCACGTGACTGATCATGCACTGATCACGTGACTGATCATGCACTGATCACGTGGCTATCATGCACTGATCACGTGGCTGATCATGCATGATCACGCAGCTACCATGTACTGGTCACATGACTGATCATGCACTGATCACGTGACTGATCATGCACTGATCACGTGGCTATCATGCACTACTCACGTGGCTGATCATGCAATGATCATGTAGCTACCATGTACAGGTCACGTGAATGATCATACACCCATCAGGTGACTGATCATGCACTGATCACGTGGCTATCATGCACTGATCACGAGACTGATCATGCACTGATCACGTCTATATCATGCACTGATCACATGACTGCCCATGCACTGATCACGTGGATGATCATACACTAATCATGTGACAGATCATGCACTGATCACGTGGCTGATCATGCACTGATACCGTGACTGAGCATGGACTGATCACATGACTATCATGTAGTGATCACGTGACTTAATGGCGCTGATCATGTGACTGATCATGCGCTGATCATGTTTGCTATCATACACTGATCATGTGCCTCTGGAGGCAATAAACAAAGAGCTGAGTAGGCACGAATCAAACAGTCAGCAGGCAATAATCATGGAACTCAGGTGTGAGGAATCATGCTGCTCAGCTGGCAATAATCAAGCAGCTGAGCAGGCAGGAATTACGCAGCACAGCTGGCAATTGTCAAGCAGATGACAGGCAGGAATCGTGCAGCTCAGCTGGCAATTGTCAAGCAGATGAGCAGACAGTAATCACGCAGCTCAGCAGGCCCAGATCACGTGACTGAGCATGCACTGTTCACGTGGCTGATCATACACTGATCACGTGATGATCATGCACTGATCACTTGGATATCATGCACTGATCACGTGGCTGATCATACACTGTTCACGTGTCTGACCATGCACTGATCACGTGGCTGATCATACACTGCTCACGTAACTGATCATGCACTGATCACGTGGCTATCATGCACTGATCACGTGGCTGAACATGCACTGTTCACGTGGCTGATCACACACCTGTCACGTGACATATCATGCACTGATCACGTGGCACTCATGCACTGATCACGTGGCTGATCATACTCTGCTCACGTAACTCATGCACACATCACGTGGCTATCATGCACTGCTCACGTGGCTCGTCATGGAATGATCACGTAGCAACCATATACTGGTCACGTGACTGATCATGCAAAGATCACGTAAATGATCATGCACTGTTCACGTGACTGATCATGTACTGATCACGTGACTGATCATGCACTGATCACGTGGCTATCATGCTCTGCTCACGTGGCTGATCATGCAACGATCACGTAGCAACCATGTACTGGTCACGTGACTGATCATGCACTGATCACGTAATTGATCCTGCACTGATCACGTGGCTCATCATGCACTGATCACGTGGCTGATCACACATGTATCACGTGACTGATCATGCACTGATCCCGTGGCTCTCATGCACTGATCACGTGGCTGTCATGCACTGATCACGTGGATATCATGCACTGATCACGTGGCTGATCACACACGTATCACATGACTGATCATGCACTGATCACGTGGCTATCATGCACTGATCACGTGGCTATCATGCACTGATCACGTGGCTGATCAGGCAATGATCACGAGCTACCATGTACTGGTCACGTGACTGATCATGCACTGATCACGTAATTGATCATGCACTGATCACGTGGCTGATCATGCACTGATCACGTGGCTGATCATACACTGATCACGTAACTGATCATGCACTGATCACGTGACTGATCATGCACTGATCACGTGGCTATCATGCACTGATCACGTGGCTGACATACACTGATCACGTGCCTGGTCATGCACTGATCACGTGGCTGATCATGCACTGATCACGTGACTGATCATGCACTGATCACGTGACTGATCATGCACTGATCACGTGGCTGATCATGCACTGATCACGTGGCTATCATGCACTGCTCACGTGGCTGATCATGCCATGATCACGCAGCTACAATGTACTGGTCACATGACTGATCATGCACTGATCACGTGACTGATCATGCAGTGATCACGTGGCTATCATGAACTACTCACGTGGCTGATCATGCAATGATCATGTAGCTACCATGTACAGGTCACGTGAATGATCATACACCCATCAGGTGACTGATCATGCACTGATCACGTGGCTATCATGCACTGATCACGTGACTGATCATGCACTGTTCACGTCTATATCATGCACTGATCACATGACTGCCCGTGCACTGATCACGTGGATGATCATACACTAATCTTGTGACAGATCATGCACTGATCACGTGGCTGATCATGCACTGATACCGTGACTGAGCATGGACTGATCACATGACTATCATGTAGTGATCACGTGACTTAATGGCGCTGATCATGTGACTGATCATGCGCTGATCATGTTTGCTATCATACACTGATCATGTGCCTCTGGAGGCAATAAACAAAGAGCTGAGTAGGCACGAATCAAACAGTCAGCAGGCAATAATCATGGAACTCAGGTGTGAGGAATCATGCTGCTCAGCTGGCAATAATCAAGCAGCTGAGCAGGCAGGAATTACGCAGCACAGCTGGCAATTGTCAAGCAGATGACAGGCAGGAATCGTGCAGCTCAGCTGGCAATTGTCAAGCAGATGAGCAGACAGTAATCACGCAGCTCAGCAGGCCCAGATCACGTGACTGAGCATGCACTGTTCACGTGGCTGATCATACACTGATCACGTGATGATCATGCACTGATCACTTGGATATCATGCACTGATCACGTGGCTGATCATACACTGTTCACGTGTCTGACCATGCACTGATCACGTGGCTGATCATACACTGCTCACGTAACTGATCATGCACTGATCACGTGGCTATCATGCACTGATCACGTGGCTGAACATGCACTGTTCACGTGGCTGATCACACACCTGTCACGTGACATATCATGCACTGATCACGTGGCACTCATGCACTGATCACGTGGCTGATCATACTCTGCTCACGTAACTCATGCACACATCACGTGGCTATCATGCACTGCTCACGTGGCTCGTCATGGAATGATCACGTAGCAACCATATACTGGTAACGTGACTGATCATGCAAAGATCACGTAAATGATCATGCACTGTTCACGTGACTGATCATGTACTGATCACGTGACTGATCATGCACTGACCACGTGGCTATCATGCTCTGCTCACGTGGCTGATCATGCAACGATCACGTAGCAACCATGTACTGGTCACGTGACTGATCATGCACTGATCACGTAATTGATCCTGCACTGATCACGTGGCTCATCATGCACTGATCACGTGGCTGATCACACATGTATCACGTGACTGATCATGCACTGATCCCGTGGCTCTCATGCACTGATCACGTGGCTGTCATGCACTGATCACGTGGATATCATGCACTGATCACGTGGCTGATCACACACGTATCACATGACTGATCATGCACTGATCACGTGGCTATCATGCACTGATCACGTGGCTATCATGCACTGATCACGTGGCTGATCAGGCAATGATCACGTAGCTACCATGTACTGGTCACGTGACTGATCATGCACTGATCACGTAATTGATCATGCACTGATCATGTGGCTGATCATGCACTGATCACGTGGCTGATCATACACTGATCACATAACTGATCATGCACTGATCACGTGACTGATCATGCACTGATCACGTGGCTATCATGCACTGATCACGTGGCTGACATACACTGATCACGTGCCTGGTCATGCACTGATCACGTGGCTGATCATGCACTGATCACGTGACTGATCATGCACTGATCACGTGTCTGATCATGCACTGATCACGTGGCTGATCATGCACTGATCACGTGACTGATCATGCAGTGATCACGTGGCTATCATGAACTACTCACGTGGCTGATCATGCAATGATCATGTAGCTACCATGTACAGGTCACGTGAATGATCATACACACATCAGGTGACTGATCATGCACTGATCACGTGGCTATCATGCACTGATCACGAGACTGATCATGCACTGTTCACGTCTATATCATGCACTGATCACATGACTGCCCATGCACTGATCACGTGGATGATCATACACTAATCTTGTGACAGATCATGCACTGATCACGTGGCTGATCATGCACTGATACCGTGACTGAGCATGGACTGATCACATGACTATCATGTAGTGATCACGTGACTTAATGGCGCTGATCATGTGACTGATCATGCGCTGATCATGTTTGCTATCATACACTGATCATGTGCCTCTGGAGGCAATAAACAAAGAGCTGAGTAGGCACGAATCAAACAGTCAGCAGGCAATAATCATGGAACTCAGGTGTGAGGAATCATGCTGCTCAGCTGGCAATAATCAAGCAGCTGAGCAGGCAGGAATTACGCAGCACAGCTGGCAATTGTCAAGCAGATGACAGGCAGGAATCGTGCAGCTCAGCTGGCAATTGTCAAGCAGATGAGCAGACAGTAATCACGCAGCTCAGCAGGCCCAGATCACGTGACTGAGCATGCACTGTTCACGTGGCTGATCATACACTGATCACGTGATGATCATGCACTGATCACTTGGATATCATGCACTGATCACGTGGCTGATCATACACTGTTCACGTGTCTGACCATGCACTGATCACGTGGCTGATCATACACTGCTCACGTAACTGATCATGCACTGATCACGTGGCTATCATGCACTGATCACGTGGCTGAACATGCACTGTTCACGTGGCTGATCACACACTGTCACGTGACATATCATGCACTGATCACGTGGCACTCATGCACTGATCACGTGGCTGATCATACTCTGCTCACGTAACTCATGCACATCACGTGGCTATCATGCACTGCTCACGTGGCTGTCATGGAATGATCACGTGAGCAACCATATACTGGTAACGTGACTGATCATGCAAAGATCACGTAAATGATCATGCACTGTTCACGTGACTGATCATGTACTGATCACGTGACTGATCATGCACTGACCACGTGGCTATCATGCACTGCTCACGTGGCTGATCATGCAACGATCACGAGCAACCATGTACTGGTCACGTGACTGATCATGCACTGATCACGTAATTGATCATGCACTGATCACGTGGCTCATCATGCACTGATCACGTGGCTGATCACACATGTATCACGTGACTGATCATGCACTGATCACGTGGCTCTCATGCACTGATCACGTGGCTGTCATGCACTGATCACGTGGATATCATGCACTGATCACGTGGCTGATCATACACTGCTCACGTGACTGATCATGCACTGATCACGTGGCTATCATGCACTGATCACGTGGCTGATCATGCACTGATCACGTGGCTGATCACACACTGTCACGTGACATATCATGCACTGATCACGTGGAACTCATGCACTGATCACGTGGCTGATCATACTCTGCTCACGTGACTCATGCACACATCACGTGGCTATCATGCACTGATCACGTGGCTGTCATGCAATGATCACGTAGCAACCATATACTGGTCACGTGACTGATCATGCACTGATCACGTGGCTGATCATGCACTGATCACGTGACTGATCATGCACTGATCACGTGACTGATCATGCACTGATCACGTGGCTATCATGCACTGATCACGTGGCTGATCATGCACGATCACGTGGCAACCATGTACTGGTCACGTGACTGATCATGCACTGATCATGTGGCTGATCATGCACTGATCACGTGGCTGATCATGCACTGATCACGTGACTGATCATGCACTGATCACGTGACTGATCATGCACTGATCACGTGGCTATCATGCACTGATCACGTGGCTGACATGCACTGATCACGTGACTGATCATGCACTGATCACGTGGCTGATCATGCACTGATCACGTGACTGATCATGCACTGATCACATGGCTGATCATGCACTGATCACGTGACTGATCATGCACTGATCACGTGGCTATCATGCACTGCTCACGTGGCTGATCATGCCATGATCACGCAGCTACCATGTACTGGTCACATGACTGATCATGCACTGATCACGTGACTGATCATGCAGTGATCACGTGGCTATCATGAACTACTCACGTGGCTGATCATGCAATGATCATGTAGCTACCATGTACAGGTCACGTGAATGATCATACACCCATCAGGTGACTGATCATGCACTGATCACGTGGCTATCATGCACTGATCACGAGACTGATCATGCACTGTTCACGTCTATATCATGCACTGATCACATGACTGCCCATGCACTGATCACGTGGATGATCATACACTAATCTTGTGACAGATCATGCACTGATCACGTGGCTGATCATGCACTGATACCGTGACTGAGCATGGACTGATCACATGACTATCATGTAGTGATCACGTGACTTAATGGCGCTGATCATGTGACTGATCATGCGCTGATCATGTTTGCTATCATACACTGATCATGTGCCTCTGGAGGCAATAAACAAAGAGCTGAGTAGGCACGAATCAAACAGTCAGCAGGCAATAATCATGGAACTCAGGTGTGAGGAATCATGCTGCTCAGCTGGCAATAATCAAGCAGCTGAGCAGGCAGGAATTACGCAGCACAGCTGGCAATTGTCAAGCAGATGACAGGCAGGAATCGTGCAGCTCAGCTGGCAATTGTCAAGCAGATGAGCAGACAGTAATCACGCAGCTCAGCAGGCCCAGATCACGTGACTGAGCATGCACTGTTCACGTGGCTGATCATACACTGATCACGTGATGATCATGCACTGATCACTTGGATATCATGCACTGATCACGTGGCTGATCATACACTGTTCACGTGTCTGACCATGCACTGATCACGTGGCTGATCATACACTGCTCACGTAACTGATCATGCACTGATCACGTGGCTATCATGCACTGATCACGTGGCTGAACATGCACTGTTCACGTGGCTGATCACACACCTGTCACGTGACATATCATGCACTGATCACGTGGCACTCATGCACTGATCACGTGGCTGATCATACTCTGCTCACGTAACTCATGCACACATCACGTGGCTATCATGCACTGCTCACGTGGCTCGTCATGGAATGATCACGTAGCAACCATATACTGGTCACGTGACTGATCATGCAAAGATCACGTAAATGATCATGCACTGTTCACGTGACTGATCATGTACTGATCACGTGACTGATCATGCACTGATCACGTGGCTATCATGCTCTGCTCACGTGGCTGATCATGCAACGATCACGTAGCAACCATGTACTGGTCACGTGACTGATCATGCACTGATCACGTAATTGATCCTGCACTGATCACGTGGCTCATCATGCACTGATCACGTGGCTGATCACACATGTATCACGTGACTGATCATGCACTGATCACGTGGCTCTCATGCACTGATCACGTGGCTGTCATGCACTGATCACGTGGATATCATGCACTGATCATGTGGCTGATCACACACGTATCACATGACTGATCATGCACTGATCACGTGGCTATCATGCACTGATCACGTGGCTATCATGCACTGATCACGTGGCTGATCATGCAATGATCACGTAGCTACCATGTACTGGTCACGTGACTGATCATGCACTGATCACGTAATTGATCATGCACTGATCATGTGGCTGATCATGCACTGATCACGTGGCTGATCATGCACTGATCACATGACTGATCATGCACTGATCACGTGACTGATCATGCACTGATCACGTGGCTATCATGCACTGATCACTTGGCTGGACATACACTGATCACGTGCCTGATCATGCACTGATCACGTGGCTGATCATGCACTGATCACGTGACTGATCATGCACTGATCACGTGACTGATCATGCACTGATCACGTGGCTATCATGCACTGATCACGTGACTGATCATGCAGTGATCACGTGGCTATCATGAACTACTCACGTGGCTGATCATGCAATGATCATGTAGCTACCATGTACAGGTCACGTGAATGATCATACACCCATCAGGTGACTGATCATGCACTGATCACGTGGCTATCATGCACTGATCACGAGACTGATCATGCACTGTTCACGTCTATATCATGCACTGATCACATGACTGCCCATGCACTGATCACGTGGATGATCATACACTAATCTTGTGACAGATCATGCACTGATCACGTGGCTGATCATGCACTGATACCGTGACTGAGCATGGACTGATCACATGACTATCATGTAGTGATCACGTGTCTTAATGGCGCTGATCATGTGACTGATCATGCGCTGATCATGTTTGCTATCATACACTGATCATGTGCCTCTGGAGGCAATAAACAAAGAGCTGAGTAGGCACGAATCAAACAGTCAGCAGGCAATAATCATGGAACTCAGGTGTGAGGAATCATGCTGCTCAGCTGGCAATAATCAAGCAGCTGAGCAGGCAGGAATTACGCAGCACAGCTGGCAATTGTCAAGCAGATGACAGGCAGGAATCGTGCAGCTCAGCTGGCAATTGTCAAGCAGATGAGCAGACAGTAATCACGCAGCTCAGCAGGCCCAGATCACGTGACTGAGCATGCACTGTTCACGTGGCTGATCATACACTGATCACGTGATGATCATGCACTGATCACTTGGATATCATGCACTGATCACGTGGCTGATCATACACTGTTCACGTGTCTGACCATGCACTGATCACGTGGCTGATCATACACTGCTCACGTAACTGATCATGCACTGATCACGTGGCTATCATGCACTGATCACGTGGCTGAACATGCACTGTTCACGTGGCTGATCACACACCTGTCACGTGACATATCATGCACTGATCACGTGGCACTCATGCACTGATCACGTGGCTGATCATACTCTGCTCACGTAACTCATGCACACATCACGTGGCTATCATGCACTGCTCACGTGGCTCGTCATGGAATGATCACGTAGCAACCATATACTGGTAACGTGACTGATCATGCAAAGATCACGAATGATCATGCACTGTTCACGTGACTGATCATGTACTGATCACGTGACTGATCATGCACTGATCACGTGGCTATCATGCTCTGCTCACGTGGCTGATCATGCAACGATCACGTAGCAACCATGTACTGGTCACGTGACTGATCATGCACTGATCACGTAATTGATCCTGCACTGATCACGTGGCTCATCATGCACTGATCACGTGGCTGATCACACATGTATCACGTGACTGATCATGCACTGATCCGTGGCTTCATGCACTGATCACGTGGCTGTCATGCACTGATCACGTGGATATCATGCACTGATCACGTGGCTGATCACACACGTATCACATGACTGATCATGCACTGATCACGTGGCTATCATGCACTGATCACGTGGCTATCATGCACTGATCACGTGGCTGATCAGGCAATGATCACGTAGCTACCATGTACTGGTCACGTGACTGATCATGCACTGATCACGTAATTGATCATGCACTGATCACGTGGCTGATCATGCACTGATCACGTGGCTGATCATACACTGATCACATAACTGATCATGCACTGATCACGTGACTGATCATGCACTGATCACGTGGCTATCATGCACTGATCACTTGGCTGGACATACACTGATCACGTGCCTGGTCATGCACTGATCACGTGGCTGATCATGCACTGATCACGTGACTGATCATGCACTGATCACGTCTGATCATGCACTGATCACGTCTGATCATGCACTGATCACGTGGCTATCATGCACTGCTCACGTGGCTGATCATGCCATGATCACGCAGCTACCATGTACTGGTCACATGACTGATCATGCACTGATCACGTGACTGATCATGCAGTGATCACGTGGCTATCATGAACTACTCACGTGGCTGATCATGCAATGATCATGTAGCTACCATGTACAGGTCACGTGAATGATCATACACCCATCAGGTGACTGATCATGCACTGATCACGTGGCTATCATGCACTGATCACGAGACTGATCATGCACTGTTCACGTCTATATCATGCACTGATCACATGACTGCCCATGCACTGATCACGTGGATGATCATACACTAATCTTGTGACAGATCATGCACTGATCACGTGGCTGATCATGCACTGATACCGTGACTGAGCATGGACTGATCACATGACTATCATGTAGTGATCACGTGACTTAATGGCGCTGATCATGTGACTGATCATGCGCTGATCATGTTTGCTATCATACACTGATCATGTGCCTCTGGAGGCAATAAACAAAGAGCTGAGTAGGCACGAATCAAACAGTCAGCAGGCAATAATCATGGAACTCAGGTGTGAGGAATCATGCTGCTCAGCTGGCAATAATCAAGCAGCTGAGCAGGCAGGAATTACGCAGCACAGCTGGCAATTGTCAAGCAGATGACAGGCAGGAATCGTGCAGCTCAGCTGGCAATTGTCAAGCAGATGAGCAGACAGTAATCACGCAGCTCAGCAGGCCCAGATCACGTGACTGAGCATGCACTGTTCACGTGGCTGATCATACACTGATCACGTGATGATCATGCACTGATCACTTGGATATCATGCACTGATCACGTGGCTGATCATACACTGTTCACGTGTCTGACCATGCACTGATCACGTGGCTGATCATACACTGCTCACGTAACTGATCATGCACTGATCACGTGGCTATCATGCACTGATCACGTGGCTGAACATGCACTGTTCACGTGGCTGATCACACACCTGTCACGTGACATATCATGCACTGATCACGTGGCACTCATGCACTGATCACGTGGCTGATCATACTCTGCTCACGTAACTCATGCACACATCACGTGGCTATCATGCACTGCTCACGTGGCTCGTCATGGAATGATCACGTAGCAACCATATACTGGTAACGTGACTGATCATGCAAAGATCACGTAAATGATCATGCACTGTTCACGTGACTGATCATGTACTGATCACGTGACTGATCATGCACTGATCACGTGGCTATCATGCTCTGCTCACGTGGCTGATCATGCAACGATCACGTAGCAACCATGTACTGGTCACGTGACTGATCATGCACTGATCACGTAATTGATCCTGCACTGATCACGTGGCTCATCATGCACTGATCACGTGGCTGATCACACATGTATCACGTGACTGATCATGCACTGATCACGTGGCTCTCATGCACTGATCACGTGGCTGTCATGCACTGATCACGTGGATATCATGCACTGATCACGTGGCTGATCACACACGATCACATGACTGATCATGCACTGATCACGTGGCTATCATGCACTGATCACGTGGCTATCATGCACTGATCACGTGGCTGATCATGCAATGATCACGTAGCTACCATGTACTGGTCACGTGACTGATCATGCACTGATCACGTAATTGATCATGCACTGATCACGTGGCTGATCATGCACTGATCACGTGGCTGATCATACACTGATCACATAACTGATCATGCACTGATCACGTGACTGATCATGCACTGATCACGTGGCTATCATGCACTGATCACGTGGCTGACATGCACTGATCACGTGCCTGATCATGCACTGATCACGTGGCTGATCATGCACTGATCACGTGACTGATCATGCACTGATCACGTGCTGATCATGCACTGATCACGTGCTGATCATGCACTGATCACGTGACTGATCATGCAGTGATCACGTGGCTATCATGCACTACTCACGTGGCTGATCATGCAATGATCATGTAGCTACCATGTACAGGTCACGTGAATGATCATACACCCATCAGGTGACTGATCATGCACTGATCACGTGGCTATCATGCACTGATCACGAGACTGATCATGCACTGTTCACGTCTATATCATGCACTGATCACATGACTGCCCATGCACTGATCACGTGGATGATCATACACTAATCTTGTGACAGATCATGCACTGATCACGTGGCTGATCATGCACTGATACCGTGACTGAGCATGGACTGATCACATGACTATCATGTAGTGATCACGTGACTTAATGGCGCTGATCATGTGACTGATCATGCGCTGATCATGTTTGCTATCATACACTGATCATGTGCCTCTGGAGGCAATAAACAAAGAGCTGAGTAGGCACGAATCAAACAGTCAGCAGGCAATAATCATGGAACTCAGGTGTGAGGAATCATGCTGCTCAGCTGGCAATAATCAAGCAGCTGAGCAGGCAGGAATTACGCAGCACAGCTGGCAATTGTCAAGCAGATGACAGGCAGGAATCGTGCAGCTCAGCTGGCAATTGTCAAGCAGATGAGCAGACAGTAATCACGCAGCTCAGCAGGCCCAGATCACGTGACTGAGCATGCACTGTTCACGTGGCTGATCATACACTGATCACGTGATGATCATGCACTGATCACTTGGATATCATGCACTGATCACGTGGCTGATCATACACTGTTCACGTGTCTGACCATGCACTGATCACGTGGCTGATCATACACTGCTCACGTAACTGATCATGCACTGATCACGTGGCTGATCATGCACTGATCACGTGATGATCATGCACTGATCACGTGGCATCATGCACTGATCACGTGGCTGATCATGCACTGATCACGTAACTGATCATGCACTGATCACGTGGCTATCATGCACTGATCACGTGGCTGATCATGCACTGATCACGTGGCTGATCACACACTGTCACGTGACTATCATGCACTGATCACGTGGCATCATGCACTGATCACGTGGCTGATCATACACTGATCACGTGACTCATGCACTGATCACGTGGCTATCATGCACTGATCACGTGGCTGATCATGCAATGATCACGTAGCAACCATGTACTGGTCACGTGACTGATCATGCACTGATCACGTAAATGATCATGCACTGATCACGTGACTGATCATGCACTGATCACGTGACTGATCATGCACTGATCACGTGGCTATCATGCACTGATCACGTGGCTGATCATGCACTGATCACGTAGCAACCATGTACTGGTCACGTGACTGATCATGCACTGATCACGTAATTGATCATGCACTGATCACGTGGCTGATCATGCACTGATCACGTGGCTGATCATGCACTGATCACGTGACTGATCATGCACTGATCACGTGCTATCATGCACTGATCACGTGGCTGATCATGCACTGATCACGTGGCTATCATGCACTGATCACGTGGCTGATCATGCACTGATCACGTGGCTGATCATGCACTGATCACGTAGCTATCATGCACTGTCACGTGACTGATCATGCACTGATCACGTGACTGATCATGCACTGATCACGTGGCTGATCATGCACTGATCACGTGGCTGATCATGCACTGATCACGTGACTGATCATGCACTGATCACGTGACTGATCATGCACTGATCACGTGGCTATCATGCACTGATCACGTGGCTGATCATGCACTGATCACGTGGCTGATCATGCACTGATCACGTGGCTGATCACACTGATCACGTGACTGATCATGCACTGATCACGGCTATCATGCACTGATCACGTGACTGATCATGCACTGATCACGCCTATATCATGCACTGATCACATGACTTCATGCACTGATCACGTGGCTGATCATGCACTGATCACGTGACTGATCATGCACTGATCACGTGGCTGATCATGCACTGATCACGTGACTGATCATGCACTGATCACGTGGCTATCATGCACTGATCACGTGGCTGATCATGCACTGATCACGTGTCTGATCATGCACTGATCACGTGGCTGATCATACACTGCTCACGTAACTGATCATGCACTGATCACGTGGCTATCATGCACTGATCACGTGGCTGAACATGCACTGTTCACGTGGCTGATCACACACCTGTCACGTGACATATCATGCACTGATCACGTGGCACTCATGCACTGATCACGTGGCTGATCATACACTGATCACGTAACTCATGCACACATCACGTGGCTATCATGCACTGCTCACGTGGCTGATCATGCAATGATCACGTAGCAACCATATACTGGTCACGTGACTGATCATGCACTGATCACGTATGATCATGCACTGTCACGTGACTGATCATGCACTGATCACGTGACTGATCATGCACTGATCACGTGGCTATCATGCACTGCTCACGTGGCTGATCATGCACGATCACGTGGCAACCATGCACTGGTCACGTGACTGATCATGCACTGATCACGTAATTGATCATGCACTGATCACGTGGCTCATCATGCACTGATCACGTGGCTGATCATGCACTGATCACGTGACTGATCATGCACTGATCACGTGGCTATCATGCACTGATCACGTGGCTGTCATGCACTGATCACGTGGATGATCATGCACTGATCACGTGGCTGATCACACACGATCACATGACTGATCATGCACTGATCACGTGGCTATCATGCACTGATCACGTGGCTATCATGCACTGATCACGTGGCTGATCATGCAATGATCACGTAGCTACCATGTACTGGTCACGTGACTGATCATGCACTGATCATGTGATCATGCACTGATCATGTGGCTGATCATGCACTGATCACGTGGCTGATCATGCACTGATCACATGACTGATCATGCACTGATCACGTGACTGATCATGCACTGATCACGTGGCTATCATGCACTGATCACTTGGCTGACATACACTGATCACGTGGCTGTCATGCACTGATCACGTGGCTGATCATGCACTGATCACGTGACTGATCATGCACTGATCACGTGACTGATCATGCACTGATCACGTGGCTATCATGCACTGCTCACGTGGCTGATCATGCCATGATCACGCAGCTACCATGTACTGGTCACATGACTGATCATGCACTGATCACGTGACTGATCATGCAGTGATCACGTGGCTATCATGCACTACTCACGTGGCTGATCATGCAATGATCATGTAGCTACCATGTACAGGTCACGTGAATGATCATACACCCATCAGGTGACTGATCATGCACTGATCACGTGGCTATCATGCACTGATCACGAGACTGATCATGCACTGATCACGTCTATATCATGCACTGATCACATGACTGCCCATGCACTGATCACGTGGATGATCATACACTAATCTTGTGACAGATCATGCACTGATCACGTGGCTGATCATGCACTGATACCGTGACTGAGCATGGACTGATCACATGACTATCATGTAGTGATCACGTGACTTAATGGCGCTGATCATGTGACTGATCATGCGCTGATCATGTTTGCTATCATACACTGATCATGTGCCTCTGGAGGCAATAAACAAAGAGCTGAGTAGGCACGAATCAAACAGTCAGCAGGCAATAATCATGGAACTCAGGTGTGAGGAATCATGCTGCTCAGCTGGCAATAATCAAGCAGCTGAGCAGGCAGGAATTACGCAGCACAGCTGGCAATTGTCAAGCAGATGACAGGCAGGAATCGTGCAGCTCAGCTGGCAATTGTCAAGCAGATGAGCAGACAGTAATCACGCAGCTCAGCAGGCCCAGATCACGTGACTGAGCATGCACTGTTCACGTGGCTGATCATACACTGATCACGTGATGATCATGCACTGATCACTTGGATATCATGCACTGATCACGTGGCTGATCATACACTGTTCACGTGTCTGACCATGCACTGATCACGTGGCTGATCATACACTGCTCACGTAACTGATCATGCACTGATCACGTGGCTATCATGCACTGATCACGTGGCTGAACATGCACTGTTCACGTGGCTGATCACACACCTGTCACGTGACATATCATGCACTGATCACGTGGCACTCATGCACTGATCACGTGGCTGATCATACTCTGCTCACGTAACTCATGCACACATCACGTGGCTATCATGCACTGCTCACGTGGCTCGTCATGGAATGATCACGTAGCAACCATATACTGGTCACGTGACTGATCATGCACAGATCACGTAAATGATCATGCACTGTTCACGTGACTGATCATGTACTGATCACGTGACTGATCATGCACTGATCACGTGGCTATCATGCTCTGCTCACGTGGCTGATCATGCAACGATCACGTAGCAACCATGTACTGGTCACGTGACTGATCATGCACTGATCACGTAATTGATCCTGCACTGATCACGTGGCTCATCATGCACTGATCACGTGGCTGATCACACATGTATCACGTGACTGATCATGCACTGATCACGTGGCTGATCATGCACTGATCACGTGGCTGTCATGCACTGATCACGTGGATATCATGCACTGATCACGTGGCTGATCACACACGATCACATGACTGATCATGCACTGATCACGTGGCTATCATGCACTGATCACGTGGCTATCATGCACTGATCACGTGGCTGATCATGCACTGATCACGTAGCTATCATGCACTGATCACGTGACTGATCATGCACTGATCACGAATTGATCATGCACTGATCACGTGGCTATCATGCACTGATCACGTGGCTGATCATACACTGATCACGTACTGATCATGCACTGATCACGTGACTGATCATGCACTGATCACGTGGCTATCATGCACTGATCACGTGGCTGATCATGCACTGATCACGTGCTGATCATGCACTGATCACGTGACTGATCATGCACTGATCACGTGGCTGATCATGCACTGATCACGTGGCTGATCATGCACTGATCACGTGGCTGATCATGCACTGATCACGTGACTGATCATGCACTGATCACGTGACTGATCATGCACTGATCACGTGGCTATCATGCACTGATCACGTGGCTGATCATGCACTGATCACGTGGCTGATCATGCACTGATCACGTGGCTGATCATGCACTGATCACGTGACTGATCATGCACTGATCACGTCTGATCATGCACTGATCACGTGGCTATCATGCACTTATCACGAGACTGATCATGCACTGATCACGTGGCTATCATGCACTACTCACGTGGCTGATCATGCAATGATCATGTAGCTACCATGTACAGGTCACGTGAATGATCATACACCCATCAGGTGACTGATCATGCACTGATCACGTGGCTATCATGCACTGATCACGTGACTGATCATGCACTGTTCACGTCTATATCATGCACTGATCACATGACTGCACATGCACTGATCACGTGGATGATCATACACTAATCTTGTGACAGATCATGCACTGATCACGTGGCTGATCATGCACTGATACCGTGACTGAGCATGGACTGATCACATGACTATCAGGTAGTGATCACGTGACTTAATGGCGCTGATCATGTGACTGATCATGCGCTGATCATGTTTGCTATCATACACTGATCATGTGCTTCTGTAGGCAATAAACAAAGAGCTGAGTAGGCACAAATCAAACAGTCAGCAGGCAATAATCATGGAACTCAGGTGTGAGGAATCATGCTGCTCAGCTGGCAATAATCACAGCTGAGCAGGCAGGAATTATGCAGCACAGCTGGCAATTGTCAAGCAGATGACAGGCAGGAATCGTGCAGCTCAGCTGGCAATTGTCAAGCAGATGAGCAGACAGTAATCACGCAGCTCAGCAGGCCCAGATCACGTGACTGAGCATGCACTGTTCACGTGGCTGATCATACACTGATCACGTGATGATCATGCACTGATCACTTGGATATCATGCACTGATCACGTGGCTGATCATACACTGTTCACGTGTCTGACCATGCACTGATCACGTGGCTGATCATACACTGCTCACGTAACTGATCATGCACTGATCACGTGGCTATCATGCACTGATCACGTGGCTGAACATGCACTGTTCACGTGGCTGATCACACACCTGTCACGTGACATATCATGCACTGATCACGTGGCACTCATGCACTGATCACGTGGCTGATCATACTCTGCTCACGTAACTCATGCACACATCACGTGGCTATCATGCACTGCTCACGTGGCTCGTCATGGACTGATCACGTAGCAACCATATACTGGTCACGTGACTGATCATGCACTGATCACGTAAATGATCATGCACTGATCACGTGACTGATCATGCACTGATCACGTGACTGATCATGCACTGATCACGTGGCTATCATGCACTGCTCACGTGGCTGATCATGCAACGATCACGTAGGCAACCATGTACTGGTCACGTGACTGATCATGCACTGATCACGTAATTGATCATGCACTGATCACGTGGCTCATCATGCACTGATCACGTGGCTGATCACACATGATCACGTGACTGATCATGCACTGATCACGTGGCTATCATGCACTGATCACGTGGCTGATCATGCACTGATCACGTGGATATCATGCACTGATCACGTGGCTGATCATACACTGATCACGTGACTGATCATGCACTGATCACGTGGCTATCATGCACTGATCACGTGGCTGATCATGCACTGATCACGTGGCTGATCACACACTGTCACGTGACTGATCATGCACTGATCACGTGGAATCATGCACTGATCACGTGGCTGATCATACACTGATCACGTAACTCATGCACTGATCACGTGGCTATCATGCACTGCTCACGTGGCTCATGCAATGATCACGTAGCTACCATGCACTGGTCACGTGACTGATCATGCACTGATCACGCTGATCATGCACTGATCACGTGACTGATCATGCACTGATCACGTGACTGATCATGCACTGATCACGTGGCTATCATGCACTGATCACGTGGCTGATCATGCACGATCACGAGCTATCATGTACTGTCACGTGATGATCATGCACTGATCATGTGGCTGATCATGCACTGATCACGTGGCTGATCATGCACTGATCACGTAACTGATCATGCACTGATCACGTGACTGATCATGCACTGATCACGTGGCTATCATGCACTGATCACGTGGCTGATCATGCACTGATCACGTGGCTGATCATGCACTGATCACGTGGCTGATCATGCACTGATCACGGATGATCATGCACTGATCACGTCTGATCATGCACTGATCACGTGACTGATCATGCACTGATCACGTGGCTATCATGCACTGATCACGTGGCTGATCATGCCATGATCACGCAGCTACCATGTACTGGTCACATGACTGATCATGCACTGATCACGTGACTGATCATGCAGTGATCACGTGGCTATCATGCACTACTCACGTGGCTGATCATGCAATGATCATGTAGCTACCATGTACAGGTCACGTGAATGATCATACACCCATCAGGTGACTGATCATGCACTGATCACGTGGCTATCATGCACTGATCACGAGACTGATCATGCACTGATCACGCCTATATCATGCACTGATCACATGACTGCCCATGCACTGATCACGTGGATGATCATACACTAATCATGTGACAGATCATGCACTGATCACGTGGCTGATCATGCACTGATACCGTGACTGAGCATGGACTGATCACATGACTATCATGTAGTGATCACGTGACTTAATGGCGCTGATCATGTGACTGATCATGCGCTGATCATGTTTGCTATCATACACTGATCATGTGCCTCTGGAGGCAATAAACAAAGAGCTGAGTAGGCACGAATCAAACAGTCAGCAGGCAATAATCATGGAACTCAGCTGTGAGGAATCATGCTGCTCAGCTGGCAATAATCAAGCAGCTGAGCAGGCAGGAATTACGCAGCACAGCTGGCAATTGTCAAGCAGATGACAGGCAGGAATCGTGCAGCTCAGCTGGCAATTGTCAAGCAGATGAGCAGACAGTAATCACGCAGCTCAGCAGGCCCAGATCACGTGACTGAGCATGCACTGTTCACGTGGCTGATCATACACTGATCACGTGATGATCATGCACTGATCACTTGGATATCATGCACTGATCACGTGGCTGATCATACACTGTTCACGTGTCTGACCATGCACTGATCACGTGGCTGATCATACACTGCTCACGTAACTGATCATGCACTGATCACGTGGCTATCATGCACTGATCACGTGGCTGAACATGCACTGTTCACGTGGCTGATCACACACCTGTCACGTGACATATCATGCACTGATCACGTGGCACTCATGCACTGATCACGTGGCTGATCATACTCTGCTCACGTAACCTCATGCACACATCACGTGGCTATCATGCACTGCTCACGTGGTTCGTCATGGAATGATCACGAGCTACCATATACTGTCACGTGACTGATCATGCACAGATCACGTAAATGATCATGCACTGTTCACGTGACTGATCATGTACTGATCACGTGACTGATCATGCACTGATCACGTGGCTATCATGCACTGCTCACGTGGCTGATCATGCAACGATCACGTAGCAACCATGTACTGGTCACGTGACTGATCATGCACTGATCACGTGGCTGATCATGCACTGATCACGTGGCTGATCATGCACTGATCACGTGACTGATCATGCACTGATCACGTGACTGATCATGCACTGATCACGTGGCTGATCATGCACTGATCACGTGGCTGATCATGCACTGATCACGTGACTGATCATGCACTGATCACGTGACTGATCATGCACTGATCACGTGGCTATCATGCACTGCTCACGTGGCTGATCATGCCATGATCACGCAGCTACCATGTACTGGTCACGACTGATCATGCACTGATCACGTGACTGATCATGCAGTGATCACGTGGCTATCATGCACTACTCACGTGGCTGATCATGCAATGATCATGTAGCTACCATGTACAGGTCACGTGAATGATCATACACCCATCAGGTGACTGATCATGCACTGATCACGTGGCTATCATGCACTGATCACGACTGATCATGCACTGATCACGCCTATATCATGCACTGATCACATGACTGCCCATGCACTGATCACGTGGATGATCATACACTAATCATGTGACAGATCATGCACTGATCACGTGGCTGATCATGCACTGATACCGTGACTGAGCATGGACTGATCACATGACTATCATGTAGTGATCACGTGACTTAATGGCGCTGATCATGTGACTGATCATGCACTGATCATGTTTGCTATCATACACTGATCATGTGCCTCTGGAGGCAATAAACAAAGAGCTGAGTAGGCACGAATCAAACAGTCAGCAGGCAATAATCATGGAACTCAGCTGTGAGGAATCATGCTGCTCAGCTGGCAATAATCAAGCAGCTGAGCAGGCAGGAATTACGCAGCACAGCTGGCAATTGTCAAGCAGATGACAGGCAGGAATCGTGCAGCTCAGCTGGCAATTGTCAAGCAGATGAGCAGACAGTAATCACGCAGCTCAGCAGGCCCAGATCACGTGACTGAGCATGCACTGTTCACGTGGCTGATCATACACTGATCACGTGATGATCATGCACTGATCACTTGGATATCATGCACTGATCACGGCTGATCATACACTGTTCACGTGTCTGACCATGCACTGATCACGTGGCTGATCATACACTGCTCACGTAACTGATCATGCACTGATCACGTGGCTATCATGCACTGATCACGTGGCTGATCATGCACTGATCACGTGGCTGATCACACATGATCACGTGACTGATCATGCACTGATCACGTGGCTATCATGCACTGATCACGTGGCTGATCATGCACTGATCACGGCTATCATGCACTGATCACGTGGCTGATCATGCACTGCTCACGTAACTGATCATGCACTGATCACGTGGCTATCATGCACTGATCACGTGGCTGATCATGCACTGATCACGTGGCTGATCACACACTGTCACGTGACATATCATGCACTGATCACGGGACTCATGCACTGATCACGTGGCTGATCATACACTGATCACGTAACTCATGCACTGATCACGTGGCTATCATGCACTGATCACGTGGCTGATCATGCAATGATCA
This sequence comes from Bos javanicus, assembly GCF_032452875.1. NCBI lineage: Eukaryota > Metazoa > Chordata > Mammalia > Artiodactyla > Bovidae > Bos > Bos javanicus. The sequence goes on along the minus strand of NW_026893915.1, from coordinate 43,637 downwards.
CGAGCAACCATATACTGGTCACGTGACTGATCATGCACTGATCACGTAAATGATCATGCACTGATCACGTGACTGATCATGCACTGATCACGTGACTGATCATGCACTGATCACGTGGCTATCATGCACTGATCACGTGGCTGATCATGCACTGATCACGTAGCAACCATGCACTGGTCACGTGACTGATCATGCACTGATCACGTAATTGATCATGCACTGATCACGTGGCTGATCATGCACTGATCACGTGGCTGATCACACATGATCACGTGACTGATCATGCACTGATCACGTGGCTATCATGCACTGATCACGTGGCTGTCATGCACTGATCACGTGGATATCATGCACTGATCACGTGGCTGATCACACACGATCACGTGACTGATCATGCACTGATCACGTGGCTATCATGCACTGATCACGTGGCTATCATGCACTGATCACGTGGCTGATCATGCAATGATCACGAGCTACCATGTACTGGTCACGTGACTGATCATGCACTGATCACGTGATTGATCATGCACTGATCACGTGGCTGATCATGCACTGATCACGTGGCTGATCATGCACTGATCACGTGACTGATCATGCACTGATCACGTGACTGATCATGCACTGATCACGTGGCTATCATGCACTGATCACGTGGCTGATCATGCCATGATCACGCAGCTACCATGTACTGGTCACATGACTGATCATGCACTGATCACGTGACTGATCATGCACTGATCACGTGGCTATCATGCACTACTCACGTGGCTGATCATGCAATGATCATGTAGCTACCATGTACAGGTCACGTGAATGATCATACACCCATCAGGTGACTGATCATGCACTGATCACGTGGCTATCATGCACTGATCACGAGACTGATCATGCACTGTTCACGTCTATATCATGCACTGATCACATGACTGCCCATGCACTGATCACGTGGATGATCATACACTAATCTTGTGACAGATCATGCACTGATCACGTGGCTGATCATGCACTGATACCGTGACTGAGCATGGACTGATCACATGACTATCATGTAGTGATCACGTGACTTAATGGCGCTGATCATGTGACTGATCATGCGCTGATCATGTTTGCTATCATACACTGATCATGTGCCTCTGGAGGCAATAAACAAAGAGCTGAGTAGGCACGAATCAAACAGTCAGCAGGCAATAATCATGGAACTCAGGTGTGAGGAATCATGCTGCTCAGCTGGCAATAATCAAGCAGCTGAGCAGGCAGGAATTACGCAGCACAGCTGGCAATTGTCAAGCAGATGACAGGCAGGAATCGTGCAGCTCAGCTGGCAATTGTCAAGCAGATGAGCAGACAGTAATCACGCAGCTCAGCAGGCCCAGATCACGTGACTGAGCATGCACTGTTCACGTGGCTGATCATACACTGATCACGTGATGATCATGCACTGATCACTTGGATATCATGCACTGATCACGTGGCTGATCATACACTGTTCACGTGTCTGACCATGCACTGATCACGTGGCTGATCATACACTGCTCACGTAACTGATCATGCACTGATCACGTGGCTATCATGCACTGATCACGTGGCTGAACATGCACTGTTCACGGCTGATCACACACCTGTCACGTGACATATCATGCACTGATCACGTGGCACTCATGCACTGATCACGTGGCTGATCATACTGCTCACGTAACTCATGCACACATCACGTGGCTATCATGCACTGCTCACGTGGCTCATCATGGAATGATCACGTAGCAACCATATACTGGTAACGTGACTGATCATGCAAGATCACGTAAATGATCATGCACTGTTCACGTGACTGATCATGTACTGATCACGTGACTGATCATGCACTGATCACGTGGCTATCATGCTCTGCTCACGTGGCTGATCATGCAACGATCACGAGCAACCATGTACTGGTCACGTGACTGATCATGCACTGATCACGAATTGATCCTGCACTGATCACGTGGCTCATCATGCACTGATCACGTGGCTGATCACACATGTATCACGTGACTGATCATGCACTGATCCGTGGCTATCATGCACTGATCACGTGGCTGTCATGCACTGATCACGTGGATATCATGCACTGATCACGTGGCTGATCATACACTGATCACGGACTGATCATGCACTGATCACGTGGCTATCATGCACTGATCACGTGGCTGATCATGCACTGATCACGTGGCTGATCACACACCTGTCACGTGACATATCATGCACTGATCACGTGGAACTCATGCACTGATCACGTGGCTGATCATACACTGATCACGTAACTCATGCACACATCACGTGGCTATCATGCACTGCTCACGTGGCTGTCATGGAATGATCACGTAGCAACCATATACTGGTCACGTGACTGATCATGCACTGATCACGTAAATGATCATGCACTGATCACGTGCTGATCATGCACTGATCACGTGACTGATCATGCACTGATCACGTGGCTATCATGCACTGCTCACGTGGCTGATCATGCAACTGATCACGTAGCAACCATGTACTGGTCACGTGACTGATCATGCACTGATCACGTAATTGATCATGCACTGATCACGTGGCTCATCATGCACTGATCACGTGGCTGATCACACATGTATCACGTGACTGATCATGCACTGATCACGTGGCTCTCATGCACTGATCACGTGGCTGTCATGCACTGATCACGTGGATATCATGCACTGATCACGTGGCTGATCACACACGATCACATGACTGATCATGCACTGATCACGTGGCTATCATGCACTGATCACGTGGCTATCATGCACTGATCACGTGGCTGATCATGCAATGATCACGAGCTACCATGTACTGGTCACGTGACTGATCATGCACTGATCACGTAATTGATCATGCACTGATCACGTGGCTGATCATGCACTGATCACGTGGCTGATCATACACTGATCACATAACTGATCATGCACTGATCACGTGACTGATCATGCACTGATCACGTGGCTATCATGCACTGATCACGTGGCTGACATACACTGATCACGTGACTGGTCATGCACTGATCACGTGGCTGATCATGCACTGATCACGTGACTGATCATGCACTGATCACGTGGCTGATCATGCACTGATCACGTGTCTGATCATGCACTGATCACGTGGCATCATGCACTGCTCACGTGGCTGATCATGCCATGATCACGCAGCTACCATGTACTGGTCACATGACTGATCATGCACTGATCACGTGACTGATCATGCAGTGATCACGTGGCTATCATGAACTACTCACGTGGCTGATCATGCAATGATCATAGCTACCATGTACAGGTCACGTGAATGATCATACACCCATCAGGTGACTGATCATGCACTGATCACGTGGCTATCATGCACTGATCACGAGACTGATCATGCACTGTTCACGCCTATATCATGCACTGATCACATGACTGCCCATGCACTGATCACGTGGATGATCATACACTAATCTTGTGACAGATCATGCACTGATCACGTGGCTGATCATGCACTGATACCGTGACTGAGCATGGACTGATCACATGACTATCATGTAGTGATCACGTGACTTAATGGCGCTGATCATGTGACTGATCATGCGCTGATCATGTTTGCTATCATACACTGATCATGTGCCTCTGGAGGCAATAAACAAAGAGCTGAGTAGGCACGAATCAAACAGTCAGCAGGCAATAATCATGGAACTCAGCTGTGAGGAATCATGCTGCTCAGCTGGCAATAATCAAGCAGCTGAGCAGGCAGGAATTACGCAGCACAGCTGGCAATTGTCAAGCAGATGACAGGCAGGAATCGTGCAGCTCAGCTGGCAATTGTCAAGCAGATGAGCAGACAGTAATCACGCAGCTCAGCAGGCCCAGATCACGTGACTGAGCATGCACTGTTCACGTGGCTGATCATACACTGATCACGTGTCTGATCATGCACTGATCACGGCTGATCATGCACTGATCACGTGGCTGATCATGCACTGATCACGTGGCTATCATGCACTGATCACGTGGCACTCATGCACTGATCACGTGGCTGATCATACACTGCTCACGTAACTCATGCACACATCACGTGGCTATCATGCACTGCTCACGTGGCTCGTCATGGAACTGATCACGTAGCAACCATATACTGGTAACGTGACTGATCATGCAAAGATCACGTAAATGATCATGCACTGTTCACGTGACTGATCATGCACTGATCACGTGACTGATCATGCACTGATCACGTGGCTATCATGCACTGCTCACGGCTGATCATGCAACGATCACGTAGCAACCATGTACTGGTCACGTGACTGATCATGCACTGATCACGTAATTGATCCTGCACTGATCACGTGGCTCATCATGCACTGATCACGTGGCTGATCACACATGATCACGTGACTGATCATGCACTGATCACGTGGCTTGCACTGATCACGTGGCTGTCATGCACTGATCACGTGGATATCATGCACTGATCACGTGGCATCACACGTATCACATGACTGATCATGCACTGATCACGTGGCTGATCATGCACTGATCACGTGGCTATCATGCACTGATCACGTGGCTGATCAGGCAATGATCACGTAGCTACCATGTACTGGTCACGTGACTGATCATGCACTGATCACGTAAATGATCATGCACTGATCACGTGGCTGATCATGCACTGATCACGTGGCTGATCATGCACTGATCACATGACTGATCATGCACTGATCACGTGACTGATCATGCACTGATCACGTGGCTATCATGCACTGATCACGTGGCTGATCATGCACTGATCACGTGCCTGGTCATGCACTGATCACGTGGCTGATCATGCACTGATCACGTGACTGATCATTCAGTGATCACGTGGCTATCATGCACTACTCACGTGGCTGATCATGCAATGATCATGTAGCTACCATGTACAGGTCACGTGAATGATCATACACCCATCAGGTGACTGATCATGCACTGATCACGTGGCTATCATGCACTGATCACGAGACTGATCATGCACTGTTCACGTCTATATCATGCACTGATCACATGACTGCCCGTGCACTGATCACGTGGATGATCATACACTAATCTTGTGACAGATCATGCACTGATCACGTGGCTGATCATGCACTGATACCGTGACTGAGCATGGACTGATCACATGACTATCATGTAGTGATCACGTGACTTAATGGCGCTGATCATGTGACTGATCATGCGCTGATCATGTTTGCTATCATACACTGATCATGTGCCTCTGGAGGCAATAAACAAAGAGCTGAGTAGGCACGAATCAAACAGTCAGCAGGCAATAATCATGGAACTCAGGTGTGAGGAATCATGCTGCTCAGCTGGCAATAATCAAGCAGCTGAGCAGGCAGGAATTACGCAGCACAGCTGGCAATTGTCAAGCAGATGACAGGCAGGAATCGTGCAGCTCAGCTGGCAATTGTCAAGCAGATGAGCAGACAGTAATCACGCAGCTCAGCAGGCCCAGATCACCTGACTGAGCATGCACTGTTCACGTGGCTGATCATACACTGATCACGTGATGATCATGCACTGATCACTTGGATATCATGCACTGATCACGTGGCTGATCATACACTGTTCACGTGTCTGACTATGCACTGATCACGTGGCTGATCATACACTGCTCTCGTAACTGATCATGCACTGATCACGTGGCTATCATGCACTGATCACGTGGCTGATCATGCACTGATCACGTGGCTGATCATGCACTGACACGTGACTATCATGCACTGATCACGTGACTGATCATGCACTGATCACGTGGCTGATCATGCACTGATCACGTGGCTGATCATGCACTGATCACGTGGCTATCATGCACTGATCACGTGACTATCATGCACTGATCACGTGGCATCATGCACTGATCACGTGGCTGATCATGCACTGTCACGTGACTCATGCACTGATCACGTGACTGATCATGCACTGATCACGTGGCTATCATGCTCTGCTCACGTGGCTGATCATGCAACGATCACGTAGCAACCATGTACTGGTCACGTGACTGATCATGCACTGATCACGTAATTGATCCTGCACTGATCACGTGGCTCATCATGCACTGATCACGTGGCTGATCACACATGTATCACGTGACTGATCATGCACTGATCCGTGGCTTCATGCACTGATCACGTGGCATGCACTGATCACGTGGATATCATGCACTGATCACGTGGCTGATCACACACGTATCACGTGACTGATCATGCACTGATCACGTGGCTATCATGCACTGATCACGTGGCTGATCATGCACTGATCTCATGCCTGATCATGCACTGATCACGTGACTGATCATGCACTGATCACGTGACTGATCATGCAGTGATCACGTGGCTATCATGCACTACTCACGTGGCTGATCATGCAATGATCATGTAGCTACCATGTACAGGTCACGTGAATGATCATACACCCATCAGGTGACTGATCATGCACTGATCACGTGGCTATCATGCACTGATCACGACTGATCATGCACTGATCACGTCTATATCATGCACTGATCACATGACTGCCCATGCACTGATCACGTGGATGATCATACACTTATCTTGTGACAGATCATGCACTGATCACGTGGCTGATCATGCACTGATACCGTGACTGAGCATGGACTGATCACATGACTATCATGTAGTGATCACGTGACTTAATGGCGCTGATCATGTGACTGATCATGCGCTGATCATGTTTGCTATCATACACTGATCATGTGCCTCTGGAGGCAATAAACAAAGAGCTGAGTAGGCACGAATCAAACAGTCAGCAGGCAATAATCATGGAACTCAGGTGTGAGGAATCATGCTGCTCAGCTGGCAATAATCAAGCAGCTGAGCAGGCAGGAATTACGCAGCACAGCTGGCAATTGTCAAGCAGATGACAGGCAGGAATCGTGCAGCTCAGCTGGCAATTGTCAAGCAGATGAGCAGACAGTAATCACGCAGCTCAGCAGGCCCAGATCACGTGACTGAGCATGCACTGTTCACGTGGCTGATCATACACTGATCACGTGATGATCATGCACTGATCACTTGGATATCATGCACTGATCACGTGGCTGATCACACTGTTCACGTGTCTGACCATGCACTGATCACGTGGCTGATCATACACTGCTCACGTAACTGATCATGCACTGATCACGTGGCTATCATGCACTGATCACGTGGCTGATCATGCACTGATCACTGCACTGATCACACACTGATCATGCACTGATCACACATGCACTGATCACGTGGCTGTCATGCACTGATCATGCACTATCAATCATGCACTGAACTTGCGGCTGATCATGTACATGCACTGATCACGTGTCATGCACTGATCATGTGAGCAACCATATACTGGTCACGTGACTGATCATGCACTGATCACGAATGATCATGCACTGTTCACGTGACTGATCATGTACTGATCACGTGACTGATCATGCACTGATCACGTGGCTATCATGCACTGATCACGTGGCTGATCATGCAACGATCACGAGCAACCATGTGATCACGTGACTGATCATGCACTGATCACGAATTGATCATGCACTGATCACGGCTCATCATGCACTGATCACGTGGCTGATCACATGTATCACGTGACTGATCATGCACTGATCACGTGGCTATCATGCACTGATCACGGCTGTCATGCACTGATCACGCGGATATCATGCACTGATCACGTGGCTGATCACACTACATCACGACTGATCACACTGATCATGCATCATGCACTGATCACGTGGCTATCATGCACTGATCACGTGGCTGATCAGGCAATGATCACGAGCTACTTTGTGACATGGTCACGTGACTGATCATGCACTGATCACGTAATTGATCATGCACTGATCACGTGGCTGATCATGCACTGATCACGTGGCTGATCATGCACTGATCACATGACTGATCATGCACTGATCACGTGACTGATCATGCACTGATCACGTGGCTATCATGCACTGCTCACGTGGCTGATCATGCCATGATCACGCAGCTACCATGTACTGGTCACATGACTGATCATGCACTGATCACGTGACTGATCATGCAGTGATCACGTGGCTATCATGAACTACTCACGTGGCTGATCATGCAATGATCATGTAGCTACCATGTACAGGTCACGTGAATGATCATACACCCATCAGGTGACTGATCATGCACTGATCACGTGGCTATCATGCACTGATCACGAGACTGATCTTGCACTGTTCACGTCTATATCATGCACTGATCACATGACTGCCCATGCACTGATCACGTGGATGATCATACACTAATCTTGTGACAGATCATGCACTGATCACGTGGCTGATCATGCACTGATACCGTGACTGAGCATGGACTGATCACATGACTATCATGTAGTGATCACGTGACTTAATGGCGCTGATCATGTGACTGATCATGCGCTGATCATGTTTGCTATCATACACTGATCATGTGCCTCTGGAGGCAATAAACAAAGAGCTGAGTAGGCACGAATCAAACAGTCAGCAGGCAATAATCATGGAACTCAGGTGTGAGGAATCATGCTGCTCAGCTGGCAATAATCAAGCAGCTGAGCAGGCAGGAATCATGCAGCACAGCTGGCAATTGTCAAGCAGATGACAGGCAGGAATCGTGCAGCTCAGCTGGCAATTGTCAAGCAGATGAGCAGACAGTAATCACGCAGCTCAGCAGGCCCAGATCACGTGACTGAGCATGCACTGTTCACGTGGCTGATCATACACTGATCACGTGATGATCATGCACTGATCACTTGGATATCATGCACTGATCACGTGGCTGATCATACACTGTTCACGTGTCTGACCATGCACTGATCACGTGGCTGATCATACACTGCTCACGTAACTGATCATGCACTGATCACGTGGCTATCATGCACTGATCACGTGGCTGAACATGCACTGTTCACGTGGCTGATCACACACCTGTCACGTGACATATCATGCACTGATCACGTGGCACTCATGCACTGATCACGTGGCTGATCATACTCTGCTCACGTAACTCATGCACATCACGTGGCTATCATGCACTGCTCACGTGGCTGATCATGGAATGATCACGTAGCAACCATATACTGGTAACGTGACTGATCATGCAAAGATCACGTAAATGATCATGCACTGTTCACGTGACTGATCATGTACTGATCACGTGACTGATCATGCACTGATCACGTGGCTATCATGCTCTGCTCACGTGGCTGATCATGCAACGATCACGTAGCAACCATGTACTGGTCACGCGACTGATCATGCACTGATCACGTAATTGATCCTGCACTGATCACGTGGCTCATCATGCACTGATCACGTGGCTGATCACACATGTATCACGTGACTGATCATGCACTGATCACGTGGCTCTCATGCACTGATCACGTGGCTGTCATGCACTGATCACGTGGATATCATGCACTGATCACGTGGCTGATCATACACTGATCACGTAACTGATCATGCACTGATCACGTGGCTATCATGCACTGATCACGTGGCTGATCATGCACTGATCACGTGGCTGATCACACACCTGTCACGTGACATATCATGCACTGATCACGTGGAACTCATGCACTGATCACGTGGCTGATCATACACTGCTCACGTAACTCATGCACACATCACGTGGCTATCATGCACTGCTCACGTGGCTGTCATGGAATGATCACGTAGCAACCATATACTGGTAACATGACTGATCATGCACTGATCACGCAATGATCATGCACTGTTCACGTGACTGATCATGCACTGATCACGTGACTGATCATGCACTGATCACGTGGCTATCATGCACTGATCACGTGGCTGATCATGCAACGATCACGAGCTACCATGTACTGGTCACGTGACTGATCATGCACTGATCACGTAATTGATCATGCACTGATCACGTGGCTCATCATGCACTGATCACGTGGCTGATCATGACATGTATCACGTGACTGATCATGCACTGATCACGTGGCTCTCATGCACTGATCACGTGGCTGTCATGCACTGATCACGTGGATATCATGCACTGATCACGTGGCTGATCACACACGATCACATGACTGATCATGCACTGATCACGTGGCTATCATGCACTGATCACGTGGCTATCATGCACTGATCACGTGGCTGATCATGCAATGATCACGTAGCTACCATGTACTGGTCACGTGACTGATCATGCACTGATCACGTAATTGATCATGCACTGATCATGTGGCTGATCATGCACTGATCACGTGGCTGATCATACACTGATCACATAACTGATCATGCACTGATCACGTGACTGATCATGCACTGATCACGTGGCTATCATGCACTGATCACTGGCTGACATACACTGATCACGTGCCTGGTCATGCACTGATCACGTGGCTGATCATGCACTGATCACGTGACTGATCATGCACTGATCACGTGACTGATCATGCACTGATCACGTGTCTGATCATGCACTGATCACGTGGCTATCATGCACTGCTCACGTGGCTGATCATGCCATGATCACGCAGCTACCATGTACTCGTCACATGACTGATCATGCACTGATCACGTGACTGATCATGCACTGATCACGTGGCTATCATGAACTACTCACGTGGCTGATCATGCAATGATCATGTAGCTACCATGTACAGGTCACGTGAATGATCATACACCCATCAGGTGACTGATCATGCACTGATCACGTGGCTATCATGCACTGATCACGAGACTGATCATGCACTGTTCACGCCTATATCATGCACTGATCACATGACTGCCCATGCACTGATCACGTGGATGATCATACACTAATCTTGTGACAGATCATGCACTGATCACGTGGCTGATCATGCACTGATACCGTGACTGAGCATGGACTGATCACATGACTATCATGTAGTGATCACGTGACTTAATGGCGCTGATCATGTGACTGATCATGCGCTGATCATGTTTGCTATCATACACTGATCATGTGCCTCTGAGGCAATAAACAAAGAGCTGAGTAGGCACGAATCAAACAGTCAGCAGGCAATAATCATGGAACTCAGCTGTGAGGAATCATGCTGCTCAGCTGGCAATAATCAAGCAGCTGAGCAGGCAGGAATTACGCAGCACAGCTGGCAATTGTCAAGCAGATGACAGGCAGGAATCGTGCAGCTCAGCTGGCAATTGTCAAGCAGATGAGCAGACAGTAATCACGCAGCTCAGCAGGCCCAGATCACGTGACTGAGCATGCACTGTTCACGTGGCTGATCATACACTGATCACGTGACTGATCATGCACTGATCACGTGGCTGATCATGCACTGATCACGTAACTGATCATGCACTGATCACGTGGCTATCATGCACTGATCACGTGGCACTCATGCACTGATCACGTGGCTGATCATACACTGCTCACGTAACTCATGCACTGATCACGTGGCTATCATGCACTGATCACGTGGCTCATGCACTGATCACGTGGCAATCATACACTGGTCACGTGACTGATCATGCACTGATCACGAATGATCATGCACTGATCACGTGGCTGATCATGCACTGATCACGTGACTGATCATGCACTGATCACGTGGCTATCATGCACTGCTCACGTGGCTGATCATGCACTGATCACGTAGCAACCATGTACTGGTCACGTGACTGATCATGCACTGATCACGAATTGGCACTGATCACGTGGCTCATCATGCACTGATCACGTGGCTGATCATGCACTGATCACGTGACTGATCATGCACTGATCACGTGGCTCTCATGCACTGATCACGTGGCTGATCATGCACTGATCACGTGGATATCATGCACTGATCACGTGGCTGATCACACACTGATCACATGACTGATCATGCACTGATCACGGCTATCATGCACTGATCACGTGGCTATCATGCACTGATCACGTGGCTGATCATGCACTGATCACGTAGCTACCATGTACTGGTCACGCGACTGATCATGCACTGATCACGTAACTGATCATGCACTGATCACGTGGCTGATCATGCACTGATCACGTGGCTGATCATGCACTGATCACGTGACTGATCATGCACTGATCACGTGACTGATCATGCACTGATCACGTGGCTATCATGCACTGATCACGTGGCTGATCATGCATGATCACGCAACTGTCATGCACTGATCACGTGGCTGATCATGCACTGATCACGTGACTGATCATGCACTGATCACGTGGCTATCATGCACTACTCACGTGGCTGATCATGCAATGATCATGTAGCTACCATGTACAGGTCACGTGAATGATCATACACCCATCAGGTGACTGATCATGCACTGATCACGTGGCTATCATGCACTGATCACGAGACTGATCATGCACTGATCACGTCTATATCATGCACTGATCACATGACTGCCCATGCACTGATCACGTGGATGATCATACACTAATCTTGTGACAGATCATGCACTGATCACGTGGCTGATCATGCACTGATACCGTGACTGAGCATGGACTGATCACATGACTATCATGTAGTGATCACGTGACTTAATGGCGCTGATCATGTGACTGATCATGCACTGATCATGTTTGCTATCATACACTGATCATGTGCCTCTGGAGGCACTAAACAAAGAGCTGAGTAGGCACGAATCAGTCAGCAGGCAATAATCATGGAACTCAGCTGTGAGGAATCATGCTGCTCAGCTGGCAATAATCAAGCAGCTGAGCAGGCAGGAATTACGCAGCACAGCTGGCAATTGTCAAGCAGATGACAGGCAGGAATCGTGCAGCTCAGCTGGCAATTGTCAAGCAGATGAGCAGACAGTAATCACGCAGCTCAGCAGGCCCAGATCACCTGACTGAGCATGCACTGTTCACGTGGCTGATCATACACTGATCACGTGATTGATCATGCACTGATCACTTGGATATCATGCACTGATCACGTGGCTGATCATACACTGTCCACGTGTCTGACCATGCACTGATCACGTGGCTGATCATACACTGCTCACGTAACTGATCATGCACTGATCACGTGGCTATCATGCACTGATCACGTGGCTGAACATGCACTGTTCACGTGGCTGATCATGCACTGTCACGTGACTGATCATGCACTGATCACGTGAACTCATGCACTGATCACGTGGCTGATCATGCACTGATCACGTGGCTGATCATGCACTGATCACGTGGCTATCATGCACTGCTCACGTGACTATCATGCACTGATCACGTGGCTATCATGCACTGATCACGTGGCTGATCATGCACTGATCACGTGACTGATCATGCACTGATCACGTGACTGATCATGCACTGATCACGTGGCTATCATGCACTGCTCACGTGGCTGATCATGCAACGATCACGTAGCAACCATGTACTGGTCACGTGACTGATCATGCACTGATCACGTAATTGATCATGCACTGATCACGTGGCTCATCATGCACTGATCACGTGGCTGATCACACATGATCACGTGACTGATCATGCACTGATCACGTGGCTGATCATGCACTGATCACGTGGCTATCATGCACTGATCACGTGGATATCATGCACTGATCACGTGGCTGATCACACACGATCACGTGACTGATCATGCACTGATCACGTGGCTATCATGCACTGATCACGTGGCTGATCATGCATGATCACGCAACTACCATGCACTGGTCACATGACTGATCATGCACTGATCACGTGACTGATCATGCAGTGATCACGTGGCTATCATGCACTACTCACGTGGCTGATCATGCAATGATCATGTAGCTACCATGTACAGGTCACGTGAATGATCATACACCCATCAGGTGACTGATCATGCACTGATCACGTGGCTATCATGCACTGATCACTAGACTGATCATGCACTGATCACGTCTATATCATGCACTGATCACATGACTGCCCATGCACTGATCACGTGGATGATCATACACTTATCTTGTGACAGATCATGCACTGATCACGTGGCTGATCATGCACTGATACCGCGACTGAGCATGGACTGATCACATGACTATCATGTAGTGATCACGTGACTTAATGGCGCTGATCATGTGACTGATCATGCACTGATCATGTTTGCTATCATACACTGATCATGTGCCTCTGGAGGCAATAAACAAAGAGCTGAGTAGGCACGAATCAGTCAGCAGGCAATAATCATGGAACTCAGGTGTGAGGAATCATGCTGCTCAGCTGGCAATAATCAAGCAGCTGAGCAGGCAGGAATTACGCAGCACAGCTGGCAATTGTCAAGCAGATGACAGGCAGGAATCGTGCAGCTCAGCTGGCAATTGTCAAGCAGATGAGCAGACAGTAATCACGCAGCTCAGCAGGCCCAGATCACGTGACTGAGCATGCACTGTTCACGTGGCTGATCATACACTGATCACGTGATTGATCATGCACTGATCACTTGGATATCATGCACTGATCACGTGGCTGATCATACACTGTTCACGTGTCTGACCATGCACTGATCACGTGGCTGATCATACACTGCTCACGTAACTGATCATGCACTGATCACGTGGCTATCATGCACTGATCACGTGGCTGAACATGCACTGTTCACGTGGCTGATCACACACCTGTCACGTGACATATCATGCACTGATCACGTGGCACTCATGCACTGATCACGTGGCTGATCATACTCTGCTCACGAACATCATGCACACATCACGTGGCTATCATGCACTGCTCACGTGGCTCGTCATGGAATGATCACGTAGCAACCATATACTGGTCACGTGACTGATCATGCACTGATCACGTAAATGATCATGCACTGTTCACGTGACTGATCATGTACTGATCACGTGACTGATCATGCACTGATCACGTGGCTATCATGCACTGCTCACGTGGCTGATCATGCAACGATCACGTAGCAACCATGTACTGGTCACGTGACTGATCATGCACTGATCACGTGGCTGATCATGCACTGATCACGTGGCTGATCATGCACTGATCACGTAACTGATCATGCACTGATCACGTGACTGATCATGCACTGATCACGTGCCTGATCATGCACTGATCACGTGGCTGATCATGCACTGATCACGTGGCTGATCATGCACTGATCACGTGACTGATCATGCACTGATCACATGACTGATGCACTGATCACGTGACTTAATGGCACTGATCATGTGACTGATCATGCACTGATCATGTTTGCTATCACACTGATCTGTGCCTCTGGAGGCAATAAACAAAGAGCTGAGTAGGCACGAATCAAACAGTCAGCAGGCAATAATCATGGAACACAGCTGCGAGGAATCATGCTGCTCCGCTGGCAATAATCAAGCAGCTGATCAGGCAGGAATTACGCAGCACAGCTGGCAATTGTCAAGCAGATGACAGGCAGGAATCGTGCAGCTCAGCTGGCAATTGTCAAGCAGATGAGCAGACAGTAATCACGCAGCTCAGCAGGCCCTGATCACGTGACTGATCATGCACTGATCACGTGGCTGATCATACACTGATCACGTAACTGATCATGCACTGATCACGTGGCTATCATGCACTGATCACGTGGCTGATCATGCACTGATCACGTGGCTGATCACACACTGATCACGTGGCTATCATGCACTGATCACGTGGCATCATGCACTGATCACGTGGCTGATCATACTGATCACGCACTGATGCACTGATCACGTGGCTGATCATGCACTGATCACGTGGCTGATCACACACTGTCACGTGATGATCATGCACTGATCACGTGGCACCTGGCGCACTGATCACGTGGCTGATCGCATACACTTCACTGATCACGTGACTGATCATGCACTGATCACGTGGCTATCATGCACTGATCACGTGGCTGATCATGCACTGATCACGTGGCTGATCACACACTGATCACGTGACTGATCATGCACTGATCACGTGGCTGATCACACATGATCACGTGACTGATCATGCACTGATCACGTGGCTATCATGCACTGATCACGTGGCTGTCATGCACTGATCACGTGGATATCATGCACTGATCACGTGGCTGATCACACACGATCACGTGACTGATCATGCACTGATCACGTGGCTATCATGCACTGATCACGTGGCTATCATGCACTGATCACGTGGCTGATCATGCAATGATCACGTAGCTACCATGTACTGGTCACGTGACTGATCATGCACTGATCACGTAATTGATCATGCACTGATCACGTGGCTGATCATGCACTGATCACGTGGCTGATCATACACTGATCACGTAACTGATCATGCACTGATCACGTGACTGATCATGCACTGATCACGTGCATCATGCACTGATCACGTGGCTGGACATGCACTGATCACGTGCCTGATCATGCACTGATCACGTGGCTGATCATGCACTGATCACGTGGCTGATCATGCACTGATCACGTGTCTGATCATGCACTGATCACGTGGCTGATCATGCACTGATCACGTGACTGATCATTCAGTGATCACGTGGCTATCATGCACTACTCACGTGGCTGATCATGCAATGATCATGTAGCTACCATGTACAGGTCACGTGAATGATCATACACCCATCAGGTGACTGATCATGCACTGATCACGTGGCTATCATGCACTGATCACGAGACTGATCATGCACTGTTCACGCCTATATCATGCACTGATCACATGACTGCCCATGCACTGATCACGTGGATGATCATACACTAATCTTGTGACAGATCATGCACTGATCACGTGGCTGATCATGCACTGATACCGTGACTGAGCATGGACTGATCACATGACTATCATGTGATCACGTGACTTAATGGCGCTGATCATGTGACTGATCATGCGCTGATCATGTTTGCTATCATACACTGATCATGTGCCTCTGGAGGCAATAAACAAAGAGCTGAGTAGGCACGAATCAAACAGTCAGCAGGCAATAATCATGGAACTCAGGTGTGAGGAATCATGCTGCTCAGCTGGCAATAATCAAGCAGCTGAGCAGGCAGGAATTACGCAGCACAGCTGGCAATTGTCAAGCAGATGACAGGCAGGAATCGTGCAGCTCAGCTGGCAATTGTCAAGCAGATGAGCAGACAGTAATCACGCAGCTCAGCAGGCCCAGATCACGTGACTGAGCATGCACTGTTCACGTGGCTGATCATACACTGATCACGTGATGATCATGCACTGATCACTTGGATATCATGCACTGATCACGTGGCTGATCATACACTGTTCACGTGTCTGACCATGCACTGATCACGTGGCTGATCATACACTGCTCACGTAACTGATCATGCACTGATCACGTGGCTATCATGCACTGATCACGTGGCTGAACATGCACTGTTCACGTGGCTGATCACACACCTGTCACGTGACATATCATGCACTGATCACGTGGCACTCATGCACTGATCACGTGGCTGATCATACTTGCTCACGTAACTCATGCACACATCACGTGGCTATCATGCACTGCTCACGTGGCTCGTCATGGAATGATCACGAGCAACCATATACTGGTAACGTGACTGATCATGCACAGATCACGTAAATGATCATGCACTGTTCACGTGACTGATCATGTACTGATCACGTGACTGATCATGCACTGACCAAGTGGCTATCATGCTCTGCTCACGTGGCTGATCATGCAACGATCACGTAGCAACCATGTACTGGTCACGTGACTGATCATGCACTGATCACGTAATTGATCCTGCACTGATCACGTGGCTCATCATGCACTGATCACGTGGCTGATCACACATGTAACACGGATGATCATGCACTGATCACGTGGCTATCATGCACTGATCACGTGGCTATCATGCACTGATCACGTGGATATCATGCACTGATCACGTGGCTGATCATACTGATCACGTGACTGATCATGCACTGATCACGTGGCTATCATGCACTGATCACGTGGCTGATCATGCACTGATCACGTGGCTGATCACACACTGTCACGTGACATATCATGCACTGATCACGTGGACTCATGCACTGATCACGGCTGATCATACACTGATCACGTAACTCATGCACTGATCACGTGGCTATCATGCACTGATCACGTGGCTGATCATGCAATGATCACGAGCTACCATATACTGGTCACGTGACTGATCATGCACTGATCACGAATGATCATGCACTGATCACGTGACTGATCATGCACTGATCACGTGACTGATCATGCACTGATCACGTGGCTATCATGCACTGCTCACGTGGCTGATCATGCACTGATCACGTAGCAACCATGCACTGGTCACGTGACTGATCATGCACTGATCACGTGATTGATCATGCACTGATCACGTGGCTCATCATGCACTGATCACGTGGCTGATCACACATGATCACGTGACTGATCATGCACTGATCACGTGGCTATCATGCACTGATCACGTGGCTGATCATGCACTGATCACGTGGATATCATGCACTGATCACGTGGCTGATCACACACGTATCACGTGACTGATCATGCACTGATCACGTGGCTATCATGCACTGATCACGTGGCTATCATGCACTGATCACGTGGCTGATCATGCACTGATCACGTAGCTACCATGCACTGATCACGTAACTGATCATGCACTGATCACGTACTGATCATGCACTGATCACGTGGCTGATCATGCACTGATCACGTGGCTGATCATGCACTGATCACGTAACTGATCATGCACTGATCACGTGACTGATCATGCACTGATCACGTGGCTATCATGCACTGATCACGTGGCTGATCATACACTGATCACGTGCCTGATCATGCACTGATCACGGCTGATCATGCACTGATCACGCTGCACTGATCACGTGTCTGATCATGCTGATCACGTCTGATCATGCACTGATCACGTGGCTATCATGCACTGCTCACGTGGCTGATCATGCCATGATCACGCAGCTACCATGTACTGGTCACATGACTGATCATGCACTGATCACGTGACTGATCATGCAGTGATCACGTGGCTATCATGCACTACTCACGTGGCTGATCATGCAATGATCATGTAGCTACCATGTACAGGTCACGTGAATGATCATACACCCATCAGGTGACTGATCATGCACTGATCACGTGGCTATCATGCACTGATCACGAGACTGATCATGCACTGATCACGTCTATATCATGCACTGATCACATGACTGCCCTTGCACTGATCACGTGGATGATCATACACTAATCATGTGACAGATCATGCACTGATCACGTGGCTGATCATGCACTGATACCGTGACTGAGCATGGACTGATCACATGACTATCATGTAGTGATCACGTGACTTAATGGCTCTGATCATGTGACTGATCATGCGCTGATCATGTTTGCTATCATACACTGATCATGTGCCTCTGGAGGCAATAAACAAAGAGCTGAGTAGGCACGAATCAAACAGTCAGCAGGCAATAATCATGGAACTCAGCTGTGAGAAATCATGCTGCTCAGCTGGCAATAATCAAGCAGCTGAACAGGCAGGAATTATGCAGCACAGCTGGCAATTGTCAAGCAGATGACAGGCAGGAATCGTGCAGCTCAGCTGGCAATTGTCAAGCAGATGAGCAGACAGTAATCACGCAGCTCAGCAGGCCTAGATCACGTGACTGAGCATGCACTGTTCACGTGGCTGATCATACACTGATCACGTGATGATCATGCACTGATCACTTGGATATCATGCACTGATCACGTGGCTGATCATACACTGTTCACGTGTCTGACCATGCACTGATCACGTGGCTGATCATACACTGATCACGTAACTGATCATGCACTGATCACGTGGCTATCATGCACTGATCACGTGGCTGATCATGCACTGATCACGTGGCTGATCAGGCAATGATCACGAGCTACCATGTACTGATCACGACTGATCATGCACTGATCACGTGACTGATCATGCACTGATCACGTGGCTGATCATGCACTGATCACGGCTGATCATGCACTGATCACATGACTGATCATGCACTGATCACGTGGACTGATCATGCACTGATCACGTGGCTGATCATGCACTGATCACGTGACTGATCATGCACTGATCACGTGCCTGATCATGCACTGATCACGTGGCTGATCATGCACTGATCACGTGGACTGATCATGCACTGATCACGTGACTGATCATGCACTGATCACGTGGCTGATCATGCACTGATCACGTGGCTATCATGCACTGCTCACGTGACTGATCCTGCCATGATCACGCAGCTACCATGTACTGGTCACATGACTGATCATGCACTGATCACGGGACTGATCATGCACTGATCACGTGGCTATCATGCACTACTCACGTGGCTGATCATGCAATGATCATGTAGCTACCATGTACAGGTCACGTGAATGATCATACACCCATCAGGTGACTGATCATGCACTGATCACGTGGCTATCATGCACTGATCACGTGACTGATCATGCACTGATCACGTCTATATCATGCACTGATCACATGACTGCCCATGCACTGATCACGTGGATGATCATACACTAATCTTGTGACAGATCATGCACTGATCACGTGGCTGATCATGCACTGATACCGTGACTGAGCATGGACTGATCACATGACTATCATGTAGTGATCACGTGACTTAATGGCGCTGATCATGTGACTGATCATGCGCTGATCATGTTTGCTATCATACACTGATCATGTGCCTCTGGAGGCAATAAACAAAGAGCTGAGTAGGCACGAATCAAACAGTCAGCAGGCAATAATCATGGAACTCAGGTGTGAGGAATCATGCTGCTCAGCTGGCAATAATCAAGCAGCTGAGCAGGCAGGAATTACGCAGCACAGCTGGCAATTGTCAAGCAGATGACAGGCAGGAATCGTGCAGCTCAGCTGGCAATTGTCAAGCAGATGAGCAGACAGTAATCACGCAGCTCAGCAGGCCCAGATCACGTGACTGAGCATGCACTGTTCACGTGGCTGATCATACACTGATCACGTGATGATCATGCACTGATCACTTGGATATCATGCACTGATCACGTGGCTGATCATACACTGTTCACGTGTCTGACCATGCACTGATCACGTGGCTGATCATACACTGCTCACGTAATGATCATGCACTGATCACGTGGCTATCATGCACTGATCACGTGGCTGAACATGCACTGTTCACGTGGCTGATCACACACCTGTCACGTGACATATCATGCACTGATCACGTGGCACTCATGCACTGATCACGTGGCTGATCATACTCTGCTCACGAAACTCATGCACACATCACGAGGCTATCATGCACTGCTCACGTGGCTCGTCATGGAATGATCACGAGCAACCATATACTGGTAACGTGACTGATCATGCAAAGATCACGTAAATGATCATGCACTGTTCACGTGACTGATCATGTACTGATCACGTGACTGATCATGCACTGATCACGTGGCTATCATGCTCTGCTCACGTGGCTGATCATGCACGATCACGTAGCAACCATGTACTGGTCACGTGACTGATCATGCACTGATCACGAATTGATCCTGCACTGATCACGTGGCTGATCATGCACTGATCACGTGGCTGATCATGCACTGATCACGTGACTGATCATGCACTGATCACGTGGCTCATGCACTGATCACGTGGCTGATCATGCACTGATCACGTGGCTGATCATGCACTGATCACGTGGCTGATCATGCACTATCACGAATGATCATGCACTGATCACGTGGCTATCATGCACTGATCACGTGGCTGAACATGCACTGTTCACGTGGCTGATCACACACTGTCACGTGACATATCATGCACTGATCACGTGGCACTCATGCACTGATCACGTGGCTGATCATACTGATCACGTAACTGGCATGCACACATCACGTGGCTATCATGCACTGCTCACGTGGCTGTCATGGAATGATCACGTGAGCAACCATATACTGGTAACGGGACTGATCATGCACTGATCACGTAAATGATCATGCACTGATCACGTGACTGATCATGTACTGATCACGTGACTGATCATGCACTGATCACGTGGCTATCATGCTCTGTCACGTGGCTGATCATGCACTGATCACAGAGCAACCATGTACTGGTCACGACTGATCATGCACTGATCACGAATTGATCATGCACTGATCTGTGGCTCATCATGCACTGATCACGCTGATCACACATGTATCACGTGACTGATCATGCACTGATCACGTGGCTATCATGCACTGATCACGTGGCTATCATGCACTGATCACGTGGATATCATGCACTGATCACGTGGCTGATCACACACGATCATGACTGATCATGCACTGATCACGTGGCTGATCATGCACTGATCACGTGGCTATCATGCACTGATCACGTGGCTGATCATGCAATGATCACGTAGCTACCTTGTACTGGTCACGTGACTGATCATGCACTGATCACGAATTGATCATGCACTGATCATGTGGCTGATCATGCACTGATCACGTGCTGATCATACACTGATCACGTAACTGATCATGCACTGATCACGTGACTGATCATGCACTGATCACGTGGCTATCATGCACTGATCACTTGGCTGAACATACACTGATCACGTGCTGATCATGCACTGATCACGTGGCTGATCATGCACTGATCACGTGACTGATCATGCACTGATCACGTGTGATCATGCACTGATCACGTGTGATCATGCACTGATCACGTGGCTCATGCACTGCTCACGTGGCTGATCATGCCATGATCACGCAGCTACCATGTACTGGTCACATGACTGATCATGCACTGATCACGTGACTGATCATGCACTGATCACGTGGCTATCATGCACTACTCACGTGGCTGATCATGCAATGATCATGTAGCTACCATGTACAGGTCACGTGAATGATCATACACCCATCAGGTGACTGATCATGCACTGATCACGTGGCTATCATGCACTGATCACGGACTGATCATGCACTGATCACGTCTATATCATGCACTGATCACATGACTGCCCTGCACTGATCACGTGGATGATCATACACTAATCTTGTGACAGATCATGCACTGATCACGTGGCTGATCATGCACTGATACGTGACTGAGCATGGACTGATCACATGACTATCATGTAGTGATCACGTGACTTAATGGCGCTGATCATGTGACTGATCATGCGCTGATCATGTTTGCTATCATACACTGATCATGTGCCTCTGGAGGCAATAAACAAAGAGCTGAGTAGGCACGAATCAAACAGTCAGCAGGCAATAATCATGGAACTCAGGTGTGAGGAATCATGCTGCTCAGCTGGCAATAATCAAGCAGCTGAGCAGGCAGGAATTACGCAGCACAGCTGGCAATTGTCAAGCAGATGACAGGCAGGAATCGTGCAGCTCAGCTGGCAATTGTCAAGCAGATGAGCAGACAGTAATCACGCAGCTCAGCAGGCCCAGATCACGTGACTGAGCATGCACTGTTCACGTGGCTGATCATACACTGATCACGTGATGATCATGCACTGATCACTTGGATATCATGCACTGATCACGTGGCTGATCATACACTGTTCACGTGTCTGACCATGCACTGATCACGTGGCTGATCATACACTGCTCACGTAACTGATCATGCACTGATCACGTGGCTATCATGCACTGATCACGTGGCTGAACATGCACTGTTCACGTGGCTGATCACACACCTGTCACGTGATATCATGCACTGATCACGTGGCACTCATGCACTGATCACGTGGCTGATCATACTCTGCTCACGAACTCATGCACACATCACGTGGCTATCATGCACTGCTCACGTGGCTCGTCATGGAATGATCACGAGCAACCATATACTGGTAACGTGACTGATCATGCGATCACGTAAATGATCATGCACTGTTCACGTGACTGATCATGTACTGATCACGTGACTGATCATGCACTGATCACGTGGCTATCATGCACTGCTCACGTGGCTGATCATGCAACGATCACGTAGCAACCATGTACTGGTCACGGACTGATCATGCACTGATCACGTAATTGATCATGCACTGATCACGTGGCTCATCATGCACTGATCACGTGGCTGATCACACATGTATCACGACTGATCATGCACTGATCCCATGGCTCTCATGCACTGATCACGTGGCTGTCATGCACTGATCACGTGGATATCATGCACACTGTGGCTGATCACACACGTATCACATGACTGATCATGCACTGATCACGTGGCTGATCATGCACTGATCACGTGGCTATCATGCACTGATCACGTGGCTGATCATGCACTGATCACGTGGCTACATGCACTGGTCACGTGACTGATCATGCACTGATCACGAATTGATCATGCACTGATCACGTGGCTGATCATGCACTGATCACGTGATGATCATGCAGTGATCACGTGGCTATCATGCACTACTCACGTGGCTGATCATGCAATGATCATGTAGCTACATGTACAGGTCACGTGAATGATCATACACCCATCAGGTGACTGATCATGCACTGATCACGTGGCTATCATGCACTGATCACGACTGATCATGCACTGTTCACGCCTATATCATGCACTGATCACATGACTGCCCATGCACTGATCACGTGGATGATCATACACTAATCTTGTGACAGATCATGCACTGATCACGTGGCTGATCATGCACTGATACCGTGACTGAGCATGGACTGATCACATGACTATCATGTAGTGATCACGTGACTTAATGGCGCTGATCATGTGACTGATCATGCGCTGATCATGTTTGCTATCATACACTGATCATGTGCCTCTGGAGGCAATAAACAAAGAGCTGAGTAGGCACGAATCAAACAGTCAGCAGGCAATAATCATGGAACTCAGGTGTGAGGAATCATGCTGCTCAGCTGGCAATAATCAAGCAGCTGAGCAGGCAGGAATTACGCAGCACAGCTGGCAATTGTCAAGCAGATGACAGGCAGGAATCGTGCAGCTCAGCTGGCAATTGTCAAGCAGATGAGCAGACAGTAATCACGCAGCTCAGCAGGCCCAGATCACGTGACTGAGCATGCACTGTTCACGTGGCTGATCATACACTGATCACGTGATGATCATGCACTGATCACTTGGATATCATGCACTGATCACGTGGCTGATCATACACTGTTCACGTGTCTGACCATGCACTGATCACGTGGCTGATCATACACTGCTCACGTAACTGATCATGCACTGATCACGTGGCTATCATGCACTGATCACGTGGCTGAACATGCACTGTTCACGTGGCTGATCACACACCTGTCACGTGACATATCATGCACTGATCACGTGGCACTCATGCACTGATCACGTGGCTGATCATACTCTGCTCACGTAACTCATGCACACATCACGTGGCTATCATGCACTGCTCACGTGGTCGTCATGGAATGATCACGTAGCACCATATACTGGTAACGTGACTGATCATGCAAAGATCACGTAAATGATCATGCACTGTTCACGTGACTGATCATGTACTGATCACGTGACTGATCATGCACTGACCAAGTGGCTATCATGCTCTGCTCACGTGGCTGATCATGCACGATCACGTAGCAACCATGTACTGGTCACGTGACTGATCATGCACTGATCACGTAATTGATCCTGCACTGATCACGTGGCTCATCATGCACTGATCACGTGCTGATCATGCACATGATCACGTGACTGATCATGCACTGATCACGTGGCTATCATGCACTGATCACGTGGCTGTCATGCACTGATCACGTGGATATCATGCACTGATCACGTGGCTGATCACACACTGATCACATGACTGATCATGCACTGATCACGTGGCTATCATGCACTGATCATGGCTGATCATGCACTGATCACGTGGCTGATCATGCACTGATCACATAACTGATCATGCACTGATCATGCACTGATCACGTGTGATCATGCACTGATCACGTGGCTGGACATGCACTGATCACGTGCCTGATCATGCACTGATCACGTGGCTGATCATGCACTGATCACGTGACTGATCATGCACTGATCTCGTGCTGATCATGCACTGATCACGTGGCTATCATGCACTGATCACGTGGCTGATCATGCATGATCACGCAGCTACCATGTACTGGTCACATGACTGATCATGCACTGATCACGTGACTGATCATGCACTGATCACGTGGCATCATGCACTACTCACGTGGCTGATCATGCAATGATCATGTAGCTACCATGTACAGGTCACGTGAATGATCATACACCCATCAGGTGACTGATCATGCACTGATCACGTGGCTATCATGCACTGATCACGAGACTGATCATGCACTGTTCACGTCTATATCATGCACTGATCACATGACTGCCCATGCACTGATCACGTGGATGATCATACACTAATCTTGTGACAGATCATGCACTGATCACGTGGCTGATCATGCACTGATACCGTGACTGAGCATGGACTGATCACATGACTATCATGTAGTGATCACGTGACTTAATGGCGCTGATCATGTGACTGATCATGCGCTGATCATGTTTGCTATCATACACTGATCATGTGCCTCTGGAGGCAATAAACAAAGAGCTGAGTAGGCACGAATCAAACAGTCAGCAGGCAATAATCATGGAACTCAGGTGTGAGGAATCATGCTGCTCAGCTGGCAATAATCAAGCAGCTGAACAGGCAGGAATTACGCAGCACAGCTGGCAATTGTCAAGCAGATGACAGGCAGGAATCGTGCAGCTCAGCTGGCAATTGTCAAGCAGATGAGCAGACAGTAATCACGCAGCTCAGCAGGCCCAGATCACGTGACTGAGCATGCACTGTTCACGTGGCTGATCATACACTGATCACGTGATGATCATGCACTGATCACGTGGCTGATCATACACTGTTCACGTGTCTGACCATGCACTGATCACGTGGCTGATCATACACTGCTCACGTAACTGATCATGCACTGATCACGTGGCTATCATGCACTGATCACGTGGCTGAACATGCACTGTTCACGTGGCTGATCACACACCTGTCACGTGACATATCATGCACTGATCACGTGGCATCATGCACTGATCACGTGGCTGATCATACTCTGCTCACGTAACTCATGCACACATCACGTGGCTATCATGCACTGCTCACGTGGCTCGTCATGGAATGATCACGTAGCAACCATATACTGGTCACGTGACTGATCATGCAAAGATCACGTAAATGATCATGCACTGTTCACGTGACTGATCATGTACTGATCACGTGACTGATCATGCACTGATCACGTGGCTATCATGCACTGCTCACGTGGCTGATCATGCAACGATCACGTAGCAACCATGTACTGGTCACGTGACTGATCATGCACTGATCACGTAATTGATCCTGCACTGATCACGTGGCTCATCATGCACTGATCACGTGGCTGATCACACATGTATCACGTGACTGATCATGCACTGATCCCGTGGCTCTCATGCACTGATCACGTGGCTGTCATGCACTGATCACGTGGATATCATGCACTGATCACGTGGCTGATCACACACGTATCACATGACTGATCATGCACTGATCACGTGGCTATCATGCACTGATCACGTGGCTATCATGCACTGATCACGTGGCTGATCATGCAATGATCATGTAGCTACCATGTACTGATCACGTGACTGATCATGCACTGATCACGTAACTGATCATGCACTGATCACGTGGCTATCATGCACTGATCACGTGGCATCATGCACTGATCACGTGGCTGATCACACACTGATCACGTGACTATCATGCACTGATCACGTGGCATCATGCACTGATCACGTGGCTGATCATACACTGATCACGTGACTCATGCACTGATCACGTGGCTATCATGCACTGATCACGTGGCTGATCATGCACTGATCACGAGCTGATCATATACTGGTGGTGTAACGCACTGATCATGCACTGATCACGAAATGATCATGCACTGTTCACGTGACTGATCATGCACTGATCACGTGACTGATCATGCACTGATCACGTGGCTATCATGCACTGTCACGTGGCTGATCATGCAACGATCACTTAGCAACCATGTACTGGTCACGTGACTGATCATGCACTGATCACGTAATTGATCATGCACTGATCACGTGGCTCATCATGCACTGATCACGTGGCTGATCACACATGATCACGTGACTGATCATGCACTGATCACGTGGCTATCATGCACTGATCACGTGGCTGTCATGCACTGATCACGTGGATATCATGCACTGATCATGGCTGATCACACACGTATCACATGACTGATCATGCACTGATCACGTGGCTATCATGCACTGATCACGTGGCTATCATGCACTGATCACGTGGCTGATCATGCACTGATCACGTAGCTACCATGTACTGGTCACGTGACTGATCATGCACTGATCACGTAATTGATCATGCACTGATCACGTGGCTGATCATGCACTGATCACGTGGCTGATCATACACTGATCACTGACTGATCATGCACTGATCACGTGACTGATCATGCACTGATCACGTGGCTATCATGCACTGATCACTTGGCTGACATACACTGATCACGTGCCTGATCATGCACTGATCACGTGGCTGATCATGCACTGATCACGTGACTGATCATGCACTGATCCGTGTCTGATCATGCACTGATCACGTGGCTATCATGCACTGATCACGTGGCTGATCATGCCATGATCACGCAGCTACCATGTACTGGT
This sequence comes from Bos javanicus, assembly GCF_032452875.1. NCBI lineage: Eukaryota > Metazoa > Chordata > Mammalia > Artiodactyla > Bovidae > Bos > Bos javanicus. The sequence goes on along the minus strand of NW_026893915.1, from coordinate 14,843 downwards.
CACATGACTGATCATGCACTGATCACGTGACTGATCATGCAGTGATCACGTCGCTATCATGAACTACTCACGTGGCTGATCATGCAATGATCATGTAGCTACCATGTACAGGTCACGTGAATGATCATACACCCATCAGGTGACTGATCATGCACTGATCACGTGGCTATCATGCACTGATCACGAGACTGATCATGCACTGATCACGTCTATATCATGCACTGATCACATGACTGCCAGTGCACTGATCACGTGGATGATCATACACTAATCTTGTGACAGATCATGCACTGATCACGTGGCTGATCATGCACTGATACCGTGACTGAGCATGGACTGATCACATGACTATCATGTAGTGATCACGTGACTTAATGGCGCTGATCATGTGACTGATCATGCGCTGATCATGTTTGCTATCATACACTGATCATGTGCCTCTGGAGGCAATAAACAAAGAGCTGAGTAGGCACGAATCAAACAGTCAGCAGGCAATAATCATGGAACTCAGGTGTGAGGAATCATGCTGCTCAGCTGGCAATAATCAAGCAGCTGAGCAGGCAGGAATTACGCAGCACAGCTGGCAATTGTCAAGCAGATGACAGGCAGGAATCGTGCAGCTCAGCTGGCAATTGTCAAGCAGATGAGCAGACAGTAATCACGCAGCTCAGCAGGCCCTGATCACGTGACTGAGCATGCACTGTTCACGTGGCTGATCATACACTGATCACGTAACTCATGCACTGATCACGTGGCTATCATGCACTGATCACGTGGCTGATCATGCACTGATCACGTGGCTGACCATGCACTGATCACGTGACTGATCATGCACTGATCACGTAACTGATCATGCACTGATCACGGGATGATCATGCACTGATCACGTGACTGATCATGCACTGATCACGTGGCTATCATGCACTGATCACGTGGCTGATCATGCACGATCACGTAGCAACCATGCACTGATCACGTGACTGATCATGCACTGATCACGCACTGATCATGCACTGATCACGTGGCTGATCATGCACTGATCACGGCTGATCACACTGATCACGTGACTGATCATGCACTGATCACGTGGCTGATCATGCACTGATCACGTGGCTGATCATGCACTGATCACGTGGCTATCATGCACTGATCACGTGGCTGATCATGCACTGATCACGTAACTGATCATGCACTGATCACGTGGCTATCATGCACTGATCACGTGGCTGATCACACATGTATCACGTGACTGATCATGCACTGATCCCGTGGCTCTCATGCACTGATCACGTGGCTGTCATGCGCTGATCACGTGGATATCATGCACTGATCATGTGGCTGATCACACACGTATCACATGACTGATCATGCACTGATCACGTGGCTATCATGCACTGATCACGTGGCTATCATGCACTGATCACGTGGCTTATCATGCAATGATCACGTAGCTACCATGTACTGGTCACGTAACTGATCATGCACTGAGCACGTAATTGATCATGCACTGATCATGTGGCTGTTCATGCACTGATCACGTGGCTGATCATACACTGATCACATAACTGATCATGCACTGATCACGGGACTGATCATGCACTGATCACGTGGCTGGTCATGCACTGATCACGTGGCTGATCATGCACTGATCACGTGACTGATCATGCACTGATCTCGTGTCTGATCATGCACTGATCACGTGGCTATCATGCACTGCTCACGTGGCTGATCATGCCATGATCACGCAGCTACCATGTACTGGTCACATGACTGATCATGCACTGATCACGTGACTGATCATGCAGTGATCACGTGGCTATCATGAACTACTCACGTGGCTGATCATGCAATGATCATGTAGCTACCATGCACAGGTCACGTGAATGATCATACACCCATCAGGTGACTGATCATGCACTGATCACGTGGCTATCATGCACTGATCACGAGACTGATCATGCACTGTTCACGCCTATATCATGCACTGATCACATGACTCGTCCAGCACTGATCACGTGGATGATCATACACTAATCTTGTAACAGATCATGCACTGATCACGTGGCTGATCATGCACTGATACTGTGACTGAGCATGGACTGATCACATGACTATCATGTAGTGATCACGTGAGTTAATGGCGCTGATCATGTGACTGATCATGCGCTGATCATGTTTGCTATCATACACTGATCATGTGCCTCTGGAGGCAATAAACAAAGAGCTGAGTAGGCACGCATCAAACAGTCAGCAGGCAATAATCATGGAACTCAGGTGTGAGGAATCATGCTGCTCAGCTGGCAATAATCAAGCAGCTGAACAGGCAGGAATTATGCAGCACAGCTGGCAATTGTCAAGCAGATGACAGGCAGGAATCCTGCAGCTCAGCTGGCAATTGTCAAGGAGATGAGCAGAGAGTAATCACGCAGCTCAGCAGGCCCAGATCATGTGACTGAGCATGCACTGTTCACGTGGCTGATCATGCACTGATCACGTGATGATCATGCACTGATCACTTGGATATCATGCACTGATCACGTGGCTGATCATACACTGTTCACGTGTCTGACCATGCACTGATCACGTGGCTGATCATACACTGCTCACGTAACTGATCATGCACTGATCACGTGGCTATCATGCACTGATCACGTGGCTGAACATGCACTGTTCACGTGGCTGATCACACACCTGTCACGTGACAGATCATGCACTGATCACGTGGCACTCATGCACTGATCACGTGGCTGATCATACTCTGCTCACGTAACTCATGCACACATCACGCGGCTATCATGCACTGCTCACGTGGCTCTCATGGAATGATCACGTAGCAACCATATACTGGTAACGTGACTGATCATGCAAAGATCTCGTAAATGATCATGCACTGTTCACGTGACTGATCATGCACTGATCACGTGACTGATCATGCACTGACCACGTGGCTATCATGCTCTGCTCACGTGGCTGATCATGCAACGATCATGTAGCAACCATGTACTGGTCACGTGACTGATCATGCACTGATCACGTAATTGATCCTGCACTGATCACGTGGCTCATCATGCACTGATCACGTGGCTGATCACACATGTATCACGTGACTGATCATGCACTGATCCCGTGGCTCTCATGCACTGATCACGTGGCTGTCATGCACTGATCACGTGGATATCATGCACTGATCATGTGGCTGATCACACACGTATCACATGACTGATCACGCACTGATCACGTGGCTATCATGCACTGATCACGTGGCTATCATGCACTGATCACGGCTTATCAGGCAATGATCATGTAGCTACCATGTACTGGTCACGTAACTGATCATGCACTGAGCACGTAATTGATCATGCACTGATCATGTGGCTGATCATGCACTGATCACGTGGCTGATCATACACTGATCACATAACTGATCATGCACTGATCACGTGACTGATCATGCACTGATCACGTGGCTATCATGCACTGATCACTTGGCTGGACATACACTGATCACGTGCCTGGTCATGCACTGATCACGTGGCTGATCATGCACTGATCACGTGACTGATCATGCACTGATCTCGTGTCTGATCATGCACTGATCACGTGGCTATCATGCACTGCTCACGTGGCTGATCATGCCATGATCACAGCTACCATGTACTGGTCACATGACTGATCATGCACTGATCACGTGATTGATCATGCAGTGATCACGTGGCTATCATGAACTACTCACGTGGCTGATCATGCAATGATCATGTAGCTACTATGTACAGGTCACGTGAATGATCATACACCCATCAGGTGACTGATCATGCACTGATCACGTGGCATCATGCACTGATCACGAGACTGATCATGCACTGTTCACGCCTATATCATGCACTGATCACATGACTGCCATGCACTGATCACGTGGATGATCATACACTAATCTTGTGACAGATCATGCACTGATCACGTGGCTGATCATGCACTGATACCGTGACTGAGCATGGACTGATCACATGACTATCATGCAGTGATCACGTGACTTAATGGCGCTGATCATGTGACTGATCATGCGCTGATCATGTTTGCTATCATACACTGATCATGTGCCTCTGGAGGCAATAAACAAAGAGCTGAGTAGGCACGTATCAAACAGTCAGCAGGCAATAATCATGGAACTCAGGTGTGAGGAATCATGCTGCTCAGCTGGCAATAATCAAGCAGCTGAGCAGGCAGGAATTACGCAGCACAGCTGGCAATTGTCAAGCAGATGACAGGCAGGAATCGTGCAGCTCAGCTGGCAATTGTCAAGCAGATGAGCAGACAGTAATCACGCAGCTCAGCAGGCCCAGATCACGTGACTGAGCATGCACTGCTCACGTGGCTGATCATACTGACCACGTGATCATGCACTGATCACTTGGATATCATGCACTGATCACGTGGCTGATCATGGAATGATCACGTAGCAGACCATATACTGGTCACGTGACTGATCATGCAAAGCTCACGTAAATGATCATGCACTGTTCACGTGGCTGATCATGTACTGATCACGTGACTGATCATGCACTGACCTCACGGCTATCATGCTCTGCTCACGTGGCTGATCATGCACCGATCACGTGAGCAACCATGTACTGATCACGGATGATCATACTGATAACGAATTGATCCTGCACAGATCACGTGGCTCATCATGCACTGTTCACGGATGATCACACATGATCACGTGACTGATCATGCACTGATCCCGGCTCTCATGCACTGATCACGTGGCTGATCATGCACCGATCACGCGGATACCACACTGATCACGTGGCTGATCATACACCGATCACGCAACTGATCATGCACTGATCACGTGGCTATCATGCACTGATCACGTGGCTGATCACACATGATCACGGACTGATCATGCACTGATCCCGTGGCTCTCATGCACTGATCACGTGGCTGTCATGCACTGATCACGTGGATATCATGCACCGATCATGTGGCTGATCACACACGTATCACATGACTGATCATGCACTGATCACGTGGCATCATGCACTGATCACGTGGCTATCATGCACTGATCACGTGTGATCACAATGATCACGAGCTACCATGTACTGTCACGTGACTGATCATGCACTGAGCACGTAATTGATCATGCACTGATCATGTGGCTGTTCATGCACTGATCACGTGGCTGATCATACACTGATCACATAACTGATCATGCACTGATCACGTGACGATCATGCACTGATCACGTGCCTGGTCATGCACTGATCACGTGGCTGATCATGCACTGATCACGCGACTGATCATGCACTGATCTCGTGTCTGATCATGCACTGATCACGTGGCTATCATGCACTGCTCACGTGGCTGATCATGCCATGATCACGCAGCTACCATGTACTGGTCACATGACTGATCATGCACTGATCACGTGGCTGATCATGCAGTGATCACGTGGCTATCATGAACTACTCACGTGGCTGATCATGCAATGATCATGTAGCTACCATGTACAGGTCACGTGAATGATCATACACCCATCAGGTGACTGATCATGCACTGATCACGTGACTGTCATGCACTGATCACGAGACTGATCATGCACTGTTCACGCCTATATCATGCACTGATCACATGACTGCCCGTGCACTGATCACGTGGATGATCATACACTAATCTTGTGACAGATCATGCACTGATCACGTGGCTGATCATGCACTGATACCGTGACTGAGCATGGACTGATCACATGACTATCATGTAGTGATCACGTGACTTAATGGCGCTGATCATGTGACTGATCATGCGCTGATCATGTTTGCTATCATACACTGATCAGGTGCCTCTGGAGGCAATAAACAAAGAGCTGAGTAGGCACGCATCAAACAGTCAGCAGGCAATAATCATGGAACTCAGGTGTGAGGAATCATGCTGCTCAGCTGGCAATAATCAAGCAGCTGAACAGGCAGGAATTATACAGCACAGCTGGCAATTGTCAAGCAGATGACAGGCAGGAATCGTGCAGCTCAGCTGGCAATTGTCAAGCAGATGAGCAGACAGTAATCACGCAGCTCAGCAGGCCCAGATCACGTGACTGAGCATGCACTGTTCACGTGGCTGATCATACACTGATCACGTGATGATCATGCACTGATCACTTGGATATCATGCACTGATCACGTGGCTGATCATACACTGTTCACGTGTCTGACCATGCACTGATCACGTGGCTGATCATACACTGCTCACGTAACTGATCATGCACTGATCACGTGGCTATCATGCACTGATCACGTGGCTGAACATGCACTGTTCACGTGGCTGATCACACACCTGTCACGTGACATATCATGCACTGATCACGTGGCACTCATGCACTGATCACGTGGCTGATCATACTCTGCTCACGTAACTCATGCACATCACGTGGCTATCATGCACTGCTCACGTGGCTCATCATGGAATGATCACGTAGCAACCATATACTGGTAACGTGACTGACCATGCAAAGATCACGTAAATGATCATGCACTGTTCACGTGACTGATCATGTACTGATCACGTGACTGATCATGCACTGACCACGTGGCTATCATGCTCTGCTCACGTGGCTGATCATGCAACGATCATGCGAGCAACCATGTACTGGTCACGTGACTGATCATGCACTGATCACGAATTGATCCTGCACTGATCACGTGGCTATCATGCACTGATCACGTGGCTGATCACACATGTATCACGTGACTGATCATGCACTGATCCCGTGGCTCTCATGCACTGATCACATGGCTGTCATGCACTGATCACGTGGATATCATGCACTGATCACGTGGCTGATCATACACTGCTCACGTGACTGATCATTCACTGATCACGGCATATCATGCACTGATCACGTGGCTGATCATGCACTGATCACGTGGCTGATCACACACTGATCACGTGACTGATCATGCACTGATCACGGAACTCATGCACTGATCACGTGGCTGATCATATGCACTGATCACGTGACTCATGCACTGATCACGTGGCTGATCATGCACCGCTCACGCGGCTGATCATGCAATGATCACGTGAGCAACCATGCACTGGTCACGTGACTGATCATGCACTGATCACGTGACTGATCATGCACTGATCACGGCTGATCATGCACTGATCACGTGGCTGATCATGCACTGATCATGGCTATCATGCACTGATCACGTGGCTGATCATGCACTGTTCACGTGGCTGATCATGCACTGATCACGTGACTATCATGCACTGATCACGCGGCACCATGCACCGATCACGTGGCTGATCATGCACTGATCACGTAACTCATGCACATCACGTGGCTATCATGCACTGCTCACGTGGCTCATCATGGAATGATCACGAGCAACCATATACTGGTAACGTGACTGATCATGCAAAGATCACGAAATGATCATGCACTGTTCACGCGACTGATCATGTACTGATCACGCGACTGATCATGCACTGACCACGTGGCTATCATGATCTGCTCACGTGGCTGATCATGCAACGATCACGTAGCAACCATGTACTGGTCACGTGACTGATCATGCACTGATCACGTAATGATCCTGCACTGATCACGTGGCTCATCATGCACTGATCACGTGGCTGATCACACATGTATCACGTGTGATGATCATGCACTGATCACGTGGCTCATGCACTGATCACGTGGCTGATCATGCACTGATCACGTGGCTATCATGCACTGATCACGTGGCTGATCATGCACTGATCACGTAACTGATCATGCACTGATCACGTGGCTATCATGCACTGATCACGTGGCTGATCATGCACTGATCACGTGGCTGATCATACACTGTCACGTGACATATCATGCACTGATCACGTGGCACTCATGCACTGATCACGTGGCTGATCATGCTCTGATCACGTGACTCATGCACTGATCACGTGGCTGATCATGCACTGATCACGTGCTGTCATGGACTGATCACGTGGCTATCATGCACTGATCACGCGACTGATCATGCAATGATCGTGGCTGATCATGCACTGATCACGCGCTGATCATACACTGATCACGTGACTGATCATGCACTGACCACGTGGCCATCATGCACTGTTCACGTGGCTGATCATGCACCGATCACGAGCAACCATGTACTGGTCACGTGACTGATCATGCACTGATCACGTGATTGATCCTGCACTGATCACGTGGCTGATCACACATGATCACGTGACTGATCATGCACTGATCACGTGGCCATCATGCACTGATCACGTGGCTGATGCGCACTGATCTCGGATATCATGCACTGATCACGGCTGATCACACACGATCACGTGACTGATCATGCACTGATCACGCGGCTATCATGCACTGATCACGTGGCTATCATGCACTGATCACGTGGCTGATCATGCAATGATCACGTGGCTACCATGTACTGGTCACGTGACTGATCATGCACTGATCACGTAACTGATCATGCACTGATCACGTGGCTGATCATGCACTGATCACGTGGCTGATCATGCACTGATCACGTAACTGATCATGCACTGATCACGTGACTGATCATGCACTGATCACGTGGCTATCATGCACTGATCACGTGGCTGATCATGCACTGATCACGGGCTGATCATGCACTGATCACGTGGCTGATCATGCACTGATCACGTGACTGTCATGCACTGATCACGTGGCTGATCATGCACTGATCACGTAGCTGATCATGCACTGATCACGTGGCTGATCATGCACTGATCACGTGGCTGATCATGCACTGATCACGTGACTGATCATGCACTGATCTCGTGTCTGATCATGCACTGATCACGTGGCTATCATGCACTGCTCACGTGGCTGATCATGCCATGATCACGCAGCTACCATGTACTGGTCACATGACTGATCATGCACTGATCACGTGACTGATCATGCAGTGATCACGTGGCTATCATGCACTACTCACGTGGCTGATCATGCAATGATCATGTAGCTACCATGTACAGGTCACGTGAATGATCATACACCCATCAGGTGACTGATCATGCACTGATCACGTGGCTATCATGCACTGATCACGACTGATCATGCACTGTTCACGCCTATATCATGCACTGATCACATGACTGCCCTGCACTGATCACGTGGATGATCATACACTAATCTTGTGACAGATCATGCACTGATCACGTGGCTGATCATGCACTGATACCGTGACTGAGCATGGACTGATCACATGACTATCATGTAGTGATCACGTGACTTAATGGCGCTGATCATGTGACTGATCATGCGCTGATCATGTTTGCTATCATACACTGATCATGTGCCTCTGGAGGCAATAAACAAAGAGCTGAGTAGGCACGAATCAAACAGTCAGCAGGCAATAATCATGGAACACAGGTGTGAGGAATCATGCTGCTCAGCTGGCAATAATCAAGCAGCTGAGCAGGCAGGAATTACGCAGCACAGCTGGCAATTGTCAAGCAGCTGAGCAGGCAGGAATTACGCAGCACAGCTGGCAATTGTCAAGCAGATGACAGGCAGGAATCGTGCAGCTCAGCTGGCAATTGTCAAGCAGATGAGCAGACAGTAATCACGCAGCTCAGCAGGCCCAGATCACGTGACTGAGCATGCACTGTTCACGTGGCTGATCATACACTGATCACGTGATGATCATGTACTGATCACTTGGATATCATGCACTGATCACGTGGCTGATCATACACTGTTCACGTGTCTGACCATGCACTGATCACGTGGCTGATCATACACTGCTCGCGTAACTGATCATGCACTGATCACGTGGCTATCATGCACTGATCACGTGGCTGAACATGCACTGTTCACGTGGCTGATCACACACCTGTCACGTGACATATCATGCACTGATCACGTGGCACTCATGCACTGATCACGAGGCTGATCATACTCTGCTCACGTAACTCATGCACACATCACGTGGCTATCATGCACTGCTCACGTGGCTCGTCATGGAATGATCACGTAGCAACCATATACTGGTAACGTGACTGATCATGCAAAGATCACGTAAATGATCATGCACTGTTCACGTGACTGATCATGTACTGATCACGTGACTGATCATGCACTGACCACGTGGCTATCATGCTCTGCTCACGTGGCTGATCATGCAACGATCACGTAGCAACCATGTACTGGTCACGTGACTGATCATGCACTGATCACGAATTGATCCTGCACTGATCACGTGGCTCATCATGCACTGATCACGTGGCTGATCACACATGTATCTCGTGACTGATCATGCACTGATCCCGCGGCTCTCATGCACTGATCACGTGGCTGCGCACTGATCACGTGGATATCATGCACTGATCACGTGGCTGATCACACACGTATCACATGACTGATCATGCACTGATCACGTGGCTATCATGCACTGATCACGTGGCTATCATGCACTGATCACGTGGCTGATCAGGCAATGATCACGAGCTACCATGTACTGGTCACGGACTGATCATGCACTGAGCACGTAATTGATCATGCAGTGATCATGTGGCTGATCATGCACTGATCACGTGGCTGATCATACACTGATCACATAACTGATCATGCACTGATCACGTGACTGATCATGCACTGATCACGTGGCTATCATGCACTGATCACTTGGCTGACATACACTGATCACGTGCTGGTCATGCACTGATCACGTGGCTGATCATGCACTGGTCACGCGACTGATCATGCACTGATCACGTCTGATCATGCACTGATCACGTGGGTATCATGCACTGATCACGTGACTGATCATTCAGTGAACACGTGGCTATCATGAACTACTCACGTGGCTGATCATGCAATGATCATTTAGCTACCATGTACAGGTCACGTGAATGATCATACACCCATCAGGTGACTGATCATGCACTGATCACGTGGCTATCATGCACTGATCACGAGACTGATCATGCACTGTTCACGCCTATATCATGCACTGATCACATGACTGCCCGCACTGATCACGTGGATGATCATACACTAATCTTGTGACAGATCATGCACTGATCACGTGGCTGATCATGCACTGATACCGTGACTGAGCATGGACTGATCACATGACTATCATGTAGTGATCACGACTTAATGGCGCTGATCATGTGACTGATCATGCGCTGATCATGTTTGCTATCATACACTGATCATGTGCCTCTGGAGGCAATAAACAAAGAGCTGAGTAGGCACGAATCAAACAGTCAGCAGGCAATAATCATGGAACTCAGGTGTGAGGAATCATGCTGCTCAGCTGGCAATAATCAAGCAGCTGAGCAGGCAGGAATTACGCAGCACAGCTGGCAATTGTCAAGCAGATGACAGGCAGGAATCGTGCAGCTCAGCTGGCAATTGTCAAGCAGATGAGCAGACAGTAATCACGCAGCTCAGCAGGCCCAGATCACGTGACTGAGCATGCACTGTTCACGTGGCTGATCATACACTGATCACGTGATGATCATGCACTGATCACTTGGCTATCATGCACTGATCACGTGGCTGATCATACACTGTTCACGTGTCTGACCATGCACTGATCACGTGGCTGATCATACACTGCTCACGTAACTGATCATGCACTGATCACGTGGCTATCATGCACTGATCACGTGGCTGATCATGCACTGTTCACGTGGCTGATCATGCACTGATCACGTGGCTGATCATGCACTGATCACGTGGCTGATCATGCACTGATCACGTACATCATGCACTGATCACGTGGCTGATCATGCACTGATCACGTGGCTGATCACGCACTGATCACGTGGCAATCATGCACTGATCACGTGGCATCATGCACTGATCACGTGGCTGATCATGCACTGATCACGTGGCTCATGCACCGATCACGTGACGATCATGCACTGATCACGTGGCTATCATGCACTGATCACGTGGCTGATCATGCACTGATCACGTAGCAACCATGTACTGGTCACGTGACTGATCATGCACTGATCACGTAACTGATCATGCACTGATCACGTGGCTATCATGCACTGATCACGTGGCTATCATGCACTGATCACGTGGCTGATCAGGCAATGATCACGTGCTACCATGTACTGGTCACGTGACTGATCATGCACTGATCACGTAATTGATCATGCACTGATCACGTGGCTGATCATGCACTGATCACGTGGCTGATCATGCACTGATCACATGACTGATCATGCACTGATCACGTGACTGATCATGCACTGATCACGTGGCTATCATGCACTGATCACGTGGCTGACATACACTGATCACGTGCCTGATCATGCACTGATCACGTGGCTGATCATGCACTGATCACGTGGCTGATCATGCACTGATCACGTGGCTGATCATGCACTGATCACGTGGCATCATGCACTGATCACGTGACTGATCATGCACTGATCACGCGGCTATCATGCACTACTCACGTGGCTGATCATGCAATGATCATGTAGCTACCATGTACAGGTCACGTGAATGATCATACACCCATCAGGTGACTGATCATGCACTGATCACGTGGCTATCATGCACTGATCACGAGACTGATCATGCACTGTTCACGTCTATATCATGCAATGATCACATGACTGCCCGTGCACTGATCACGTGGATGTTCATACACTAATCTTGTGACAGATCATGCACTGATCACGTGGCTGATCATGCACTGATACCGTGACTGAGCATGGACTGATCACATGACTATCATGTAGTGATCACGTGACTTAATGGCGCTGATCATGTGACTGATCATGCGCTGATCATGTTTGCTATCATACACTGATCATGTGCCTCTGGAGGCAATAAACAAAGAGCTGAGTAGGCACGAATCAAACAGTCAGCAGGCAATAATCATGGAACTCAGGTGTGAGGAATCATGCTGCTCAGCTGGCAATAATCAAGCAGCTGAACAGGCAGGAATTACGCAGCACAGCTGGCAATTGTCAAGCAGATGACAGGCAGGAATCGTGCAGCTCAGCTGGCAATTGTCAAGCAGATGAGCAGACAGTAATCACGCAGCTCAGCAGGCCCAGATCACGTGACTGAGCATGCACTGTTCACGTGGCTGATCATGCACTGATCACGTGATGATCATGCACTGATCACTTGGATATCATGCACTGATCACGTGGCTGATCATACACTGTTCACATGTCTGACCATGCACTGATCACGTGGCTGATCATACACTGCTCACGTAACTGATCATGCACTGATCACGGCTATCATGCACTGATCACGTGGCTGAACATGCACCGTTCACGTGGCTGATCACACACCTGTCACGTGACATATCATGCACTGATCACGTGGCACTCATGCACTGATCACGTGGCTGATCATACTCTGCTCACGTAACTCATGCACACATCACGTGGCTATCATGCACTGCTCACGTGGCTCGTCATGGAATGATCACGAGCAACCATATACTGGTAACGTGACTGATCATGCAAAGATCACGTAAATGATCATGCACTGTTCACGTGACTGATCATGTACTGATCACGTGACTGATCATGCACTGACCACGTGGCTATCATGCTCTGCTCACGTGGCTGATCATGCAACGATCACGTAGCAACCATGTACTGGTCACGCGACTGATCATGCACTGATCACGAATTGATCCTGCACTGATCACGTGGCTCATCATGCACTGATCACGTGGCTGATCACACATGTATCACGTGACTGATCATGCACTGATCCCGCGGCTCTCATGCACTGATCACGTGGCTGTCATGCACTGATCACGTGGATATCATGCACTGATCACGTGGCTGATCACACACGTATCACATGACTGATCATGCACTGATCACGTGGCTATCATGCACTGATCACGTGGCTATCATGCACTGATCACGTGGCTTATCAGGCAATGATCACGAGCTACCATGTACTGGTCACGTAACTGATCATGCACTGAGCACGTAATTGATCATGCACTGATCATGTGGCTGATCATGCACTGATCACGTGGCTGATCATACACTGATCACATAACTGATCATGCACTGATCACGTGACTGATCATGCACTGATCACGTGGCTATCATGCACTGATCACTTGGCTGAACATACACTGATCACGTGCCTGGTCATGCACTGATCACGTGGCTGATCATGCACTGATCACGTGACTGATCATGCACTGATCTCGTGTCTGATCATGCACTGATCACGTGGCTATCATGCACTGCTCACGTGGCTGATCATGCCATGATCACGCAGCTACCATGTACTGGTCACATGACTGATCATGCACTGATCACGTGACTGATCATGCAGTGATCACGTCGCTATCATGAACTACTCACGTGGCTGATCATGCAATGATCATGTAGCTACTATGTACAGGTCACGTGAATGATCATACACCCATCAGGTGACTGATCATGCACTGATCACGTGGCTATCATGCACTGATCACGAGACTGATCATGCACTGTTCACGTCTATATCATGCACTGATCACATGACTGCCAGTGCACTGATCACGTGGATGATCATACACTAATCTTGTGACAGATCATGCACTGATCACGTGGCTGATCATGCACTGATACCGTGACTGAGCATGGACTGATCACATGACTATCATGTAGTGATCACGTGACTTAATGGCGCTGATCATGTGACTGATCATGCGCTGATCATGTTTGCTATCATACACTGATCATGTGCCTCTGGAGGCAATAAACAAAGATGAGTAGGCACGAATCAAACAGTCAGCAGGCACAATCATGGAACTCAGGTGTGAGGAATCATGCTGCTCACTGGCAATAATCAAGCA